>NW_007728851.1:207676-213793 GCF_000696425.1 Galeopterus variegatus | reverse complement strand
AGAACAATTCAATCATTCACCAACTGATGGATATTTTAGGTATTTATGTATTTTGGTGGAAGAGATTCCTAGAAGTAGGATTGCTCATGCACAAGGTATGTACATTGTATATTTCTAAATGTACTGTCAAATTGTGCTCCAAAATATCATCTCTATTCCTCACGCCAACATTTATGAGAGTGAACATTTCCCACGAGTATTAATTTTTAAAATTTGCCAGTCTAATATACACAGATATCCCAATTGATTTAACTTGTATTTATCTGGTTACTAGTGACACTGACCACCTCACATGTTTATTCGGTATTTATTTCTTCTCTGTGTACCACCTCTATACATGTTTTGCCCCTTTTTAAGTGAGTTTTGTTTCTTATTAATTTATAAGAACTCTTTATAGACTGGATATAATATTTTTATGTTTTATCTATAACAAATATTTTCTCTCAGACTATTCATTTTCTAACTTTGCTTATAAGGTTTTTCACAATTGAGAGATTTTACCTTGCAATGGAGTAATATATTGAAATCTTCGCTTCTATAACTTCCAAGTTCCATACCTTCTCTACCACCAAATTATATCTTATACATATGCACACAAGCATCTATACACATATATGTGTATATATATATATATATATTACTCTATACTTTTCTTTACTAACACAAATATAATTTGTTACATTTTTAGAATTTTGAGGCATGTGAAATTTTTTTCTAATTAATTAATTTTCTCTAAAAATTTTATTTGTTTTTGATTATACATATTTATGGGGTACAGAGTTGACTATCAGTATTTGTGTACAGTATGTGATGATCAAATCAACATTATTAGCATGTTCATCATTACAAATTGTAATTACTCTCTGTGTCCCTTACCCAATTACTCTCTAATCCTCCTCCCTCCTTCCCACCTCTAGTAACTATAGATCTGTTCTCTCTTTCTGAAAGTTCAACGTTTCATTGTGGTCTTTCTTTCTTTCTTAGCTCCCACTTATGAGTGAGAAGAAGGCACATGGAATTTATTTTGCTGTACAGTATAAGCAAGGAGCATTACTTAGTATTTTCCTAATGACTTAATATAATGATCTTAGTAAGGTTTGATATTTGATAGGGCAAGTTCTCTCCCCTTATTGCTCTTTTTAGGACATTTTCCTGGGTATTTTACACTTATATTCTTCTAAATGAATTTCAGAATACATTTAAGTTATATTTAAAATTATCATTGGGATTTTTGAATTAAGACTGCATGAAAGCCACAGGTTAATTAAAGTCTTTAAGATACTGCATTGAATATACCCACAGTATATTCTCCATTTTTATGTTTTATTTACTTTTATAAGATTTATAGTTTTCTTCATTTTAACCTCTCACATTTTTTGCAAAGTTTATCCCTTAGATGTTTTACAATAGGTGTTACTAGTGTCAATTTCCCTATTTTATTTTCTAATTGGTTATTGCTGGTATATAGGAAGCTACTGGTTTAAAAATGCTGGGCTTCCATCCAGCCACTTTATTCTCTCTTATTTGTTCTAATGGTTCTAAGAGTTCTAACTTCTGTTAGTTTTCTAGGTAAATAATCTTATCTTCTTCCTCTAGGGACAGCTGTGGTTTCCTTTCAATTTCATAATTCCTACTTTTAACTTTTAATTTTAAATTCATTGCTTTAGCTAGACTCTGCAAGTCAAAGAGGAGTAAGGGCGTGAGACTAGTGGTCCCTGCTTGACCCAGACTTTAATGGAAAATGCTTTCAATGCTTCACACCTTTCAGTACAAGCATACTTCTAAAAGTTCAAGGAAAGATTCACATTATCTTTTAATTCTATTTTTCCATGAACTTTTTGAAGTACCCTCACATTTATGGAGATGATCATGTGGGTTTTCTCTTGGATTTGTTAAGTCTGAACTTGGTGTATCTCCAACGCTTTATCTGAAAGATCAAATGTAGACAAGATCAACCCCATCATGTAGACTCTGCAGTTTGCTGGGACATTGTTTTCTTCCTTCTAAAGGCGTCTTGATGAAAGTCACTTCCAAGAAGGGCCAAGGAGGATTTCTGGAGGAAAGGGTGGAACAAAGGGCTTTACAAAATCTGGAAAGAGATGAGAAGTTACCTTCAAACCCAAAGTTGGCCTCTGCTTTTGTCACAGATTAGGCATGACTTAACCTCCAAATAGTGTAGTGCAGATAGGTTGTTCCTTGTTCTTACATACTTTCACAAGAATTTAGCAGCTTGTGTTCAATTAGCTGATGAGCTAGAAGTCATCAAGAATGGGAACAGCAGCAATCTCTGTCCTTATCTCTTCTCAACTCAATGATTTGTTTCTTTAATTTATGGCTGCACCAAAGTAATAAATTATAGTTGTATTTATTACTTAATCCTCAAGGCTAATTGCAACACCTCCAACCTTTCTGATGTGTTCCTTATTCAGGCATCTAAATAAATGAAGCATTAGATTCGTAGTAGTAATGTCAAAACAGATTCCATATTCCAGTGTTTATCACTGATGAGCATTAGCCAGCTGAAGACATTATCTTCTGTCAAATAAGGCTGAGAAAAGAGAAAACGATTTTTCATATTCATCAAGGGTTCCCTATTAGAAACAACATGTGAAACACCTTGTGATTCAAAGTTTGGTTCCAGATCTTTCTCTCCTACCCTCCTTTCCCACTACCAATTCAGGGTCTGTTTGCTTGTCATGACCTCCTGGCCCCCCGATGGTTGTAATTTGGGTTTGAAATAGCACCTTTACCCTCTTGGTATCCACTGCTTTCTAAAGAAAACCACCATCAGGGCTCCCAGCCTGCTATTTCAAAACAAAACACCCCAGCTCTGAAAATCCCTTTACATTACAGGGAGCCAATTAACTTAGGAGACCATAGTAATACCATAGGGGCAATAAAGAGCACTCACAATATGTACACAGATTAAACAGAAACCTCACAAGTCCCTCCTAAGGATAAGGGCTTCTGGACTCTGAAGCCAGATTAGATGGTCTCCATCCCTAAAGCAGGAACCTGTAATTCTGTCCAACAAGCACTCTGTAAAGGCAGCTATGTCCTAATGGCCACAGGTCTCCTATTCCATGTGACTTGCAATTCCAGGCAGACTGTGTTCCTCCCACCCCCGCCATACCCCCTGAATCTGGGCTGGTCTTCTGACTTGCCTTGACCAACAGAATGTGGCAGAAGTGTCAGAGTGTCAGATCTGAGGCTGGGCCTAAAGAGGCTCTGCCTGTCTCTGTCTCTTTGTAGCATTTCTGTCATCACCGTCTACATGCCTGGTCTAGCCTGCTGGAGGATGAAGCCAGGCTCGGTCTGTCTAAAGCCCCTGAACCCTAGATGTGTGAGTCCAGCCAAGGTCAGCAGAGTCACTAGACCGACCCCTAGCAACTACAGACAAGTAGACAATAAATCCTTACTTGTGTATGCTACTGAGTTTTTGTGATTGCTTGATAAACATTCTCATGGCAATAGATGACCGGCCTACAAGCTGAGCTATTGTGTATAGGCAGTGATGCTCATAATCGCATTAGCATCATAGCAGGATTTAAATCTGTACAGGGTAGTGGTTAAGCTGTGGAGTGAATCAGACTAGGGTTTGAATTCTGATTCTGTCACCTGTAGACCAGAAACACAAGCATTTGTGAATGAAAGACCAAAAAGAAATGCCCCTCCAAATTCTATCACAGTCTGTTTGGGGGAAGAAACTATTGGTGACTTTTTTCCATTTTTTATCTACCTCTCTGTAACTCTCCATTTCCTCATCTACAAAAGGAGATTACTATGTCTGCCTCTTAGGGTTGTGTAAGAAATGAATGAGATAATGTATATAAATAAAGTGCTTAGCACAATGCAGAGTGCCTAGAAAATACTAAATAGTCTGTAAACACAAACACAAAATAATAGGTATTATGATCACAGATACTTTAGAATAAATCAAACAGACCGTGGCCCCTTGTCTAGGCCAACAATGTCCTCCTCTTCCCCCTCCTTACACTTACGTCCCAACGGTGCCACACAGCTGCCAGAAGTTATTCTAAAAGTGCAGACCTATGCAAGTCACTTCTCCATAGCAAAACCCTCTGACGGTTTTCTATTGCCACATTTGACAAAATTCAAGGCTCCTCCTGACTCAGGATGCCTAGCCACACTGCCCGGCCTTCTGCTACTCACACACCACAGGCATTTGCATCATTTAGATACCAGCTCAGATACCATCTCTTCTGATCTTCTGACTTTTCTCTGCTCCCATTCATTGTCCATCAAATCACTCCGTCTGATTTTTTCATAGTATTTATTTCCACCCAAATTGATCTTTTTCATTTGTTTGATATTGTTGGTGATTTTCCTCCACTCCATGCGAGCTCCACAGCACAGGGGCCTTGCCTTACCTGCTGCTGCAGGCCCAGCCTCTGGGTGGGGCCTGCATGGGGAGGGGACAGTACAAGCCACTGTGTAGCCAGACACAGATACCCCCAGACCCTAACAAGGCCTGTTTGGGGAAACAGGGACTATTTTTTTCTTCTGATTTTTTATATTTTGCAAATTGTCTATCATGAGCATCTTTACTTTCAAAATCAGAAAATAAAAACATTATTTTTATTAGCATTGTTTACTTCACTTTGCACATGTACATTCCAGGATGTGTTAAATGCTGCTGAGAGTGGGCCGGCCCGGTGGTGCACTCGGTAGAGTGTGGCGCTTGGGAGCGCGGCAGCGCTCCCGCCGAGGGTTCGGATCCCATATAGAGACCTGTCCGCTCACTGGTTGAGTGCGGTGCGGGCGCGACACTGAGGGTTGTGATCCCGTTGCCGGTCATGAAAAAAGACCAAAAAAAAGGAAAAATAAATAAATAAATGCTGCTGAGAGACCATCCAAGACAGGAAGAAGATGAGGAGCAAAAGGAGGCCAAAGAGGCAGGAAAATGAGGTGGAAGAAGAAAAGGAGGAATAAAGAGCGTGTTACACTGCTGCGGGCTGACCGTTCTATGCAATTAGGGAATAAACCGGCCCGGCCCTGACCCAGAGGCTTCTGGTCCAAAAGGCCACAGCTGCTGCCGTCCCAAGGCCCTAAGCTGGGGATGGGGGTGGGGAGGAAAGGAAGAGAGAGACCAAACAAGTAACACAAGAATGAATGAAAGAAGACATGAAGTCGGGGACCAAGAAAGGGAACGTGGAAGAAAGAAAGGCATCAAGAGGGAGGGGGAGAAAGAAAGAGAGAGACAGAAAAGGCTGAGCCAAAGATTCGATTGAAAATTCCCCTTCTGGACCCCAGCAGCTGGGAACCTGTCATGACTCTGATGTTCTTTAAGTGTCCTGGACGTATATGATTGATATAGATATACTGATTGTAGGGCCCGAACAAATCCCCCCAACACACACACACACACACACACACACACACACACACACACACACGCCCTCTTCCCTTGTGCCACATTCAGACTCGATACCCAGTAAGTGCTCAGTCTACAACTGCAGCGGAGATCCCTTTGATCTAAGCGGGTCTTATCTAACAACTCTCTTCGCACGGTATCAGGCTGTCAACAGAAATACGAGTAAAGCAGGATGCTGCAAAGCCAGCTCAGTCCATTATGTGCAAACATGAGGGAGGGGGTCCGTCTGTTACCATTTACTGGGAGGGTGACTACAGTGTGGTCCTGTGGGCTGGCAGGCGGGCTTCCTGGCCACTGAGTAATCAAGGAGTGACAGGGATGGGTAACTGGGGGGAGCTCCTGCTACCCACCGGGCCCTTCTGAATGGAAACAAAGTTCAAGACAAGCTCAGCAGTGCTGAATAATTTGCCCAAAGTTGCCCAACTAGCTGATGAAGAGACTCAATCCTCCTCACTCTAAAACACATTCTGAATTGCACAGATGCCCCGGAAGTGGGCTGTAAAGCCTAACCCTGTTTCACTGGAAAGCAGGGAACTTAGTGCTCCCCAAATGAGAGCCCTGCACCAGGACCTGGGCCAGGAGCCGTAGGTACAGCACTCCACGGAGCCATCAGCCTGCTCCACAAGGGGGCACTCGGCCCTGCACTGCACGGAAGAAACAGTGGAGGGTCAGGGGTGAAAGCACCTGCACAGAGTCATGCAGCTGGAAAGCTGGGGGGGGGG
>NW_007728851.1:205033-207264 GCF_000696425.1 Galeopterus variegatus | reverse complement strand
TCAAGGAGTGACAGGGATGGGTAACTGGGGGGAGCTCCTGCTACCCACCGGGCCCTTCTGAATGGAAACAAAGTTCAAGACAAGCTCAGCAGTGCTGAATAATTTGCCCAAAGTTGCCCAACTAGCTGATGAAGAGACTCAATCCTCCTCACTCTAAAACACATTCTGAATTGCACAGATGCCCCGGAAGTGGGCTGTAAAGCCTAATCCTGTTTCACTGGAAAGCAGGGAACTTAGTGCTCCCCAAATGAGAGCCCTGCACCAGGACCTGGGCCAGGAGCCGTAGGTGCAGCACTCCACGGAGCCATCAGCCTGCTCCACAAGGGGGCACTCGGCCCTGCACTGCACGGAAGAAACAGTGGAGGGTCAGGGGTGAAAGCACCTGCACAGAGTCATGCAGCTGGAAAGCTGGGGGGGGGGTGCAGATGGTCCTGGATCCCACACTCTTTCTACTCTGCTCCACTTCCCCTCGAAGGGGCAGAAGAGAAAGAAAGGAGGACTCTGCAGGCCCCCTCCTCTCTAGCCCAACACGTTCCTGGACAAGAGACAGTCCCCACAGAGGTAGGTACAACCTCCTGTCATGGACAAGAGGCTCCAAAGCTACCGGCAGCCAGCCATCCCATTTTCATCTCCTCTCCCTTCATCTTCCTCTTTCTCCCTCCTCCACTACCTCAGTCCCGAATGCTGAGCTTGTGCCAGAGAGCAAGACTGCATCTGACAAAGCGCCTGCTGGCCCTCGGGGCTAGGGCTCCTGTCACGCCACATCTCACTCACTGGTATTGTTCAGGAGCCTCTGGATCCGCCAGAGACCATGCCTCGTTAGGAGAAGGGTGAGGATTCCTGGCAGAGAGGGAGGCTACCAGATTCTGTTACATGAATAGGAAGTTAGCTTCAAAGGTCACTCCATAGGGAAGGTGTGTTTTACATCTATACCCATAAATTATTACCATGCCAATTAAAGTTTAGTTTGGGTTTGGGCAAAGACAGGCATTTGGGACACTGTTCTGAGGCTCCTGCTCTGGTCTAAGCCCCTTTGTTTGGACCTGTCCTGTAAGAGGAGGCACAGTTCATCAGAGAGTGTAACAAACCTAGGACACAACATGGCTTTGCCCCTACATAGCTCTGTGTCCTGGGACCAGTCACTCTGCCTCACAGAGTCTTGTTCCCTCCTCTGTCAAGTGGAGGAAATAACTCAGCTCAAGGATTGGATGAGAAATCTCTTGGCGGCTGTGGCATCTGTCCCTCCCTCCTGTCACACTCCCCAGCCCCCATTTTCCTCTGGCTGCAGCCTGAGCAGAGCCTGTTCCATGTCACCCAGTGTGACCCTGTGTCCAGGACAAGCACTTTGCCCTGGGATGGTGCATCAGGGCTCAAAAACGGCCCCAGCTTGATTCAGCAGCTTTGAACTTGGCAGAGCAAGACTGGATTAGCAAGGCCTCTCATTCCGAGGGCATTTGTCATCACGCTCCTTGCCAGAGGTGTCAGCAAAACTCCCCTCCTTGAGCCCAAGGAACTCATAACCACAGCCAGTCAGAAGCCAGTTACATGGGGGTAGAACAGATGTCCTGACTGGTGGCCAGGCATGGGCAGCCCTCTGGCCTTTGTACCATTGGCCCCTGAGACAGAATGACAGAGCACTCTCCACCTCCTCTTCCCTGGGCGGGGGTCAGTGTGCAGCAGGAGAGGGGCATATTTAGCTCTGTGGCTCCTAGTATAGCCTCCTCCTATCCTATAACTGTCACAGCACCCCAGGGTGCAGAGAAGTAATAGGGTGGCCAGAAATGGACTCACAGTGCCAGACACTAAGGCCTGCATGAGGTATATTTCAGATCTTGCAACACTGGGCCCACAGAGCTGGAGACAAATGGTCATGAATGAGAAATGAGAGGCAGGATCCTCCCACACACACTCATGCCAGGCCCCTCACTCCATCCCAAAGTTATAAAACTACAGTGGGAGAAGAGTCGCTTTCTAGTTTCCTCTGCACTTGTAGGGAGTGGATGGTGGGGTTAAGACCTGGGAAATGGAAGGGGAAGTCAGCCTGCCAAATGGTGGCTGGCTCAACATCTTCAAATTGTTTCTTGCAACAGCAATCCCTTCAGTCTAGCAATCCCTCCTCCCAAGGCTGCCATGGTGACGGTGGGTGGAATACAGAATGACCATTTCAGTCTGCCTTGCAATTTTGCACATTAAAGGACAAGCATCCAGAGACAGTAGGGGACCAAGTAGAG
>NW_007728851.1:201776-203827 GCF_000696425.1 Galeopterus variegatus | reverse complement strand
GAACCCAGGACCCAACTGCAAACATACAACATACAGCACATGTGCTCCCTGAGAAACACCTCTTTCCCCTCTTCCTAACGCCCCCCAAACTAAACCAAACCAAACAAAGGAAGAAAAACAGGATTGTTTTAAAGTCTGCGTTCCGGGATAAACATGAATAGGACTCAGGTGTGTCTGTGATTGTGCGGCTCCTCAAGGAGATCCACAAAGATCCTTTCCTGCATGGGTCTCTAAGTTAAACACCCAAAGTAAACATGCTTTTCCAAAGCCTCCTTGCCTTGGGTCCTGGCCAGTGTTCTCCGTAATTCCCTTTCACCACAGTTCACAGAGTCCTAAACTGATCTGTGGTCTGTTGGTCACTGCCTCCAACCTCACTGTCATCTCTAAACCAATGTGTTTAAGCCAGACTCATCCTCCCAGTCTCCTACTGACCATCAGCCTCTCTTGCAGGTCTCCTCTTGCCTATGAACTGTCTATTTCTCCATTCTGTCAGGCCCAAAACTTTAATCACCCCCTGTCAGGCAGGAGGGAGAAATGAGCCATGCATTGGAATCCAGAAACCCATCAGTTTTGGGAACTTTGGGGAGATTCCTGGGTCTCAATTTGCCCACTCATTAAATAATGGGATTAAAGGTTGGTATGATAGCAAAGGCTCCTTCGAGCTCTAGCAATAAAGTATTCCTGGAGTTCAATGGAGGTTTTCCTTTGTGTTTCTACCCCCGCCACAGGCCATATTTCACTAGGGACTTGGACAACTGGAAGACATGCCTAACTGGTCTCTCTGCCACCTGTAACCCCATCTGCCAACACAACCACCAGGTTGCTCTTCCAAGAACATTTTTACCACGATTGAGGTAGCCAAGACTTCCCACTGCCTCCCAGCCCTAACTCTGTGTCTGGAGGTCAAGGACCTCCACAGTCACGCATATTGCTCACATCTCATTCTCTCTGCTCAAGCCAAGCTGGTCTGCCGTGTGTCTGCACACTCTAGCTTTGCACCTTCTCCACCTCCCATCTGTCCTGCCACCCATCAAGCTGTAGTTCACATCCTCCTCCTGACCATCCCAGTTTTGGTGACAGCTCCTTCTAACTTCTCTCCCACTTCACATCTACACCGTTTTGCACTTAGCATATGCCAGCCTAGAATTTTTATCAGATTAAGTGACTATAACTTTTCAGCAATTATCTACTCTCAAACTGGATTGGAAATCTTTCCAGGCAAAGGCCATGCCAATGCCTTGCACAGAAGATGATTAACAAAGACTNAAAGAGTAGCAATCCCTCCTCCCAAGGCTGCCATGGTGATGGTGGGTGGAATACAGAATGACCATTTCAGGCTGCCTTGCAATTTTGCACATTAAAGGACAAGCATCCAGAGACAGTAGGGGACCAAGTAGAGATTAGAATCCAATGTTCACTCAGCCCCTCCTCAGAGCCCCCCTGGGATGTGCAGGGTGGTGATGACAGTCGTGACCACCACCTTTCCAGAGGAGCTCTGTGGGGAGGGGGCTTCTGCTCTCACTCACACACCACATCTGGACCTGCTTCCACGACATGCTGCCTGTCTGCAGTCTCACTCATCCCTCCCGACAACCCTGTGAAGTAGGTCGGGCCAAATGGGCACATCTTACCTATGGAGAAATGGAGCCACGAAGCAATTTACCTAGGTCCCCCTGGGATGGGCTACCTTCTCATCAAGCAGAGAAACGAGCTCTTCCCTACCTGAAGTCTATTTTCAGAAAGAGGCTCTTCCCATTTTTAATGACAACATGTACACTTGAATCAGCACCACCTAGGTCCCTGGAGTCTCTTTAATTGTCTGAGTTGGTGAAAATGTGCAGGCCTAGTCATCTGAAACCTGCAGTTTTCAAAGTGCTTCTATGGCTAGTTATTAAACTGACTATTCTCCTTTGGGCTACATTAAATATTTTATTTTGATTTAGAGAAGCAGGAGCCTAAATAAGTGACAATGCTCACTGATATTCACTGTGAACCCAGGACCCAACTGCAAACATACAACATACAGCACATGTGCTCCCTGAGAAACACCT
>NW_007728851.1:176595-200743 GCF_000696425.1 Galeopterus variegatus | reverse complement strand
TGAGCCATGCATTGGAATCCAGAAACCCATCAGTTTTGGGAACTTTGGGGAGATTCCTGGGTCTCAATTTGCCCACCCATTAAATAATGGGATTAAAGGTTGGTATGATAGCAAAGGCTCCTTCGAGCTCTAGCAATAAAGTATTCCTGGAGTTCAATGGAGGTTTTCCTTTGTGTTTCTACCCCCGCCACAGGCCATATTTCACTAGGGACTTGGACAACTGGAAGACATGCCTAACTGGTCTCTCTGCCACCTGTAATCCCATCTGCCAACACAACCACCAGGTAGCTCTTCCAAGAACATTTTTACCACGATTAAGGTAGCCAAGACTTCCCACCGCCTCCCAGCCCTAACTCTGTGTCTGGAGGTCAAGGACCTCCACAGTCACGCATATTGCTCACATCTCATTCTCTCTGCTCAAGCCAATTTTTATCAGATTAAGTGACTATAACTTTTCAGCAATTATCTACTCTCAAACTGGATCGGAAATCTTTCCAGGCAAAGGCCATGCCAATGCCTTGCACAGAAGATGATTAACAAAGACTCGTTGTTTAAAACATTCCTTTATTTAACAAACTTTTATTGAGCAACTACTATGGGTTAGTCTCTGAGAATATATAAATAAAACCCAAACGCTGGCAGAGTCAGGTAAATAAACAGATGACTAGAGTACACAGTGCTAAGTGCTATGAAAGAGCTGTGTCCAGGGAGCCAAAGGTTGATCATTAATCCAGAGCTCTAGAGGGAATGCAGGGACATCAGGAAATACTTCTCAGAGGGAGCTGGCATCTTGGCCACATCTAATGGGCCAGACAAGTAAAGGAATAGGGGCAATCAAGGCAGAAGGAACAAAACACTGAAGACAAAAGCTGTGAGAGTATTTGTGGGCCAGGGAAGGAAGACAAGTGGCTGATGTAACTGGAGCTCAGAGGGCAGGAGGAGGAGAAGAGAGAGTTGAGGCCAAAGAAGGCCCTGGATGTTCAGATTTTATCCCCAAAGGAATGGGAAGCAATTGATGACATGAGAGCAAAGGAGTCACTTGATCAGATCAACCATTTCAGAAAGATTGTTGTGGCAACCGATCAGAGGCAGGATTAGAGGGAAACCAGAACTGGGGAGCGCTCGCTCACATCAGTGGCAGGGAACTGGGAGGATTCAGGAGGTACTGATGATGCAGGATCAACGCGTCCTGGCCAACTGGACATCGGGGGAAGAGAAGGAGAGGGCAAGATTACTTTTAGGTTCCTGGCCTGGACATCTGGAAAAGAGGTGTTAACAGTCGCTGAAATAGGGGATACAGTGGTGTGAGCATGTTCAGAGGAAAGGACGGCAGCAGGTTGTAGATCCATTGGGTCTCAGGTTACCATAGACTCCAGATGACAAAGACTGAAGGATGTGGATCTCAGCATCATTCTTGGGTCTAGACTTCAGAAGAGCAATGTTAACTGAAGACACAGCTGTAATACTCCTGAGATTCCTCAGGAGAGAATACAGAGCTAGGAGAAGAAACCCAAAGAAAAAGCTCTGGGGACACTGACACTTTGGGGATACACAGAAGAGGACTCTGTGGAGTGTACTCAGGAGAGGCCAGAAAGGTAGGAGGGAAACCAGTTCTTGGACAAGCTAGAGAAATGAAACTGACCAGAAAGATGTTCTAAATATATTGTTGATCCCTCATGGGCAGTCACTGTGCCTCCTAATCAAGTAGCTACATTATTACTTCCATTAAACAAATGAGAAACAATACAACTAGACAGATTAAGTACCTTGCTCAAGGTCAAACAGCTAATGAGTTGGAAGAGCCTACATTCAAAATTAGGGCTAATTCCAAAGCCTTAACTTACTTTTTGCTATTCCACCCTACCCACACATGTCCACTAGCAACAAAGACATCATTCATGCAAAAAGCTAGTGTCAAACTATTTCTTTCAAGCAACACTCACATGTGGCAATCACTCACTCTACGTGTGGCAGGAATGCTGGGGTTCTCACATGCTTCCTGGGATGTTAGGTGTCTACCTTTCATTCTCTGTGAGAGTATTTTGCGAGACATGCTTACAAGGCACCTTGGTATGCTGAGCAACCCAGGAAAACAGAGATACTTTTGCTGTTGATTGTACTTATTACCTGAAGTTCCCATGTCATCTTTTAAATTTTTTTTTAATTTCTTGGGTCTGGATGGTGTGTGTTTTGGGGGGCATAGGCTACGGAGATAGGAAGGATGGTAGGTGAAAATGCCTATAGAGATATCAGCTATAGTCTACAGAGATGTCTAAACCAAATGCTGTGTAAATAACACAGAACAGGGACATTTTCTTTCCCTACTAGTTAATGATAATTCTGAAAGGTTACTAAAGAAGTGTCATTGGGCAATAGGAACTTCCTGGAGAGGTGGGGAGGTGTATGCTAAGTCAGGAATATGATTCTTGGGGGATAAATCAACTTAATTCCAGAGAGTCAGCTGGTACCTAAATGAAATGGATTTTGTGCCCCCAAAATCTCATATGGAGTAAAGTGAGCAAACGCCTAATGCTGCCAGCCTTTGCAGTTACTGCTGGGCACTCAGGGCCTGCTTCATGTAAGTATTCATTGCATGAGTATTATTATTGCCCAACTGGTATATTCCTTTGTGATGAGGTATCATGGGTGGAAGCGCAGACGACCCTTGAACAACACGGGGGTTAGAGGTGCTGACACCCCCATCCTCCCATGGAGCCTGTGTGTATAAAAGTTGGCTCTCTGTATATGTGGGTTCCACATCTCTTCATTACTGTATCTTTGATGCAAGGTTGGTTGAAAAAAAATCATCATATATGGACTTGCATAGCTCAGTCCTGTGTTGTTTAAGGGTTTGCATTCACAATAAAGTGACAACTCAGTCTTCAGTCATTTAGGCAGAGGGAAAGGGAAGACTATTGAGCAACCTATAGAGTTTACGCTATCTATAATGTGAATTAACATTCATCGAACATGCACCTAATTTTTACAATCAGATGCTGACCAAGTCTTGGGAAAAGGTATACACTCAGGTTTTCCCAAGTAAATTCAAGTCCCACATAGGAGAAAAATTGCCAAACAGCCACTGACTTAGACAAGTAATAAAAATGGAGCAGTATATTAAATCTAGTGCTTTTCACCACCACTTTGGTAGGAAGAAAAGGGAGACATGGATAAATTCTCACACATATTTATAAACCTGCAGTAATTCAACCTTGCTTTACAGTCTTACAGTTCCCTAACATACACTAGAATGATATTCTAGACTAGACAATTTCTTAGAAATGTGTTGCTTCAGAAAAATTGAAAATTTCCAGCTTGCTCTGAGATTAGCCAAACTAAACCCATCTGGCTTCTGCTGAATGTAGTCTATAGAGAAACCTTCATGGGACACAAATCTGCCTTTCATATCTCACAAGTGCAACATGAGGTCCATGTGCCTCTTGAGAAAACAGAAAGTAGACATGAAGTCATTATCAAACACTCCAATTCTTTTTATTGCACCCTTTCTCTTTCCACTTCTCAAGCCCATGCCCACCAGGACCCTCCACAGGAAGGAAATCCCACCACAGTCTGCAACCTTTTGGTGGACCAAGAACATCAACACCTCTGAAATCCTTTGTCATTCCAATATATTGACAATCTCCTGTCCCAATCAGCTTAGATTTTCTAACATAAAACTCCTTAGTAGAAGTCAGTTCTGACCTAATCATGGGAGTGACTTGGTGGATAAGGAAACCAACTATGGAGATACGCCAAGAAAATGCTAGATGGAAGAGGGCAGGAGTAGGTCTCCTCAAAAAGGAGAAGTAAGGAATGCTGTTAGGTGAAGACAAACAGTCTCCAGGTTGTGTGGGTGGAGGGGGTGAAAGTATCCCACGGTTTCCTGATGTCACAGAGCAAGAGGCTTCGGAAGAGGGCAGGAGTAGGTCTCCTCAAAAAGGAGAAGTAAGGAATGCTGTTAGGTGAAGACGAACAGTCTCCAGGTTGTGTGGGTGGAGGGGGTGAAAGTATCCCACGGTTTCCTGATGTCACAGAGCAAGAGGCTTTGCAGCAGCTCAGTGGGCAGACATGTACAGAAGAGGACGGCAAGGCACTGCCTCAAAGGAAAGGAGCAAAGAACTGAAGACCAGTGAATTTTTTTTTTCTGAAACTGGCTGTATAGAAAGGCAATAACTGGAATAATCCCTTAAGACAGATAGTTCTTAGAACAGGTTTTCTGGAGAAGAGATGTCCATTTTCTCTCTCTCAATCTGTTGAGGATCCCTAAGCAAGGGAAAGGAGATACTTTTAATTCCCAAAGCTGGCAAGCTATGGACCAACCTGGGGACTTTTTGAACTGAAATAAGAGAAAGCAGTATTGACATTTAGTAACTACAAACTCTACTTTTAATATCTAATGGAATCTGAGACACACCAAAAGGAATAAATAATTCTTTCTTAAAAGCCTATAAAAAGAAGAAATGGATTATGACTAAATAATTATAGAACAGCAAGAAAAGTATCAAACAGAACCTAGGTGTTACTTCTCTGGCTCTTGTTACATTAATCATGCACTATTTTAATAAATACAGATTCGTTTAATGTTTATGTCTGTCTAAATAAAGATCTCCAGTTTAATAGGAATTTCAGAGGAAATGGGTCACTCCATTTCTCCCACTTGACCACATTAAGGGAAGTCTTGCTGTTTGGATCTGAAAAGACATGGCCATTGGACCATCATCAGGAACAGCACCTCCTCATTTCACACCCTCTATCTAAGGACGTAATTCTCAACCCTGGTTATGGATCAGATTCACCTGTTGAGCTTTTTAAAAGTACAGATGCTCAGCACACCTCCCACCTCAATCAGAAGATCTGAAAATGGGGACTGGGCTCTGTGATCTGTTTTTTGTTTGTTTGTTTGTTTGTTTTCTTTTTGAATGAAAGAGGAAATAGCTTTCTTACACTTTTAGTGGGAATGTGAACTAGTTCAATTCTTTTGGAGCCTACACACTTTGATCCAGAAATTCTACAATGAAGAATTATAACTAGATATACCACAAAAGTTTTACAAAAAATGGCATCCAAAGATGAAAACAACCTAAATACCTAGAGGCATTGTTAAATTATAGCATATCCAGACAATGGGATTCTGTGCAGCTGGTAGACTGATGTGTACTTATAAGGAAAGATCTCCAAAAGATATTAAGTAAAAATGGCAAGTTATATAACACTATGTATTGTGTGTATATGTTTCCATATTCCCATACACAATATATACACACACACACACATATATGTATATATGTGTATATATGCTTATAAACACAAAGAAAATGTCTGGAAGAATATCGAGAAACTGCTGACCGTTAAATCTGGGAATAGAATATAGGAACTCAAGCTATACACTCCTGTATCGTTCTGACTTTATTTTTCATTGAACATATATTACTTTTGTAATGAGATATTTTCAAATAATTTTTTTTTTCAAAAATATCCACTGGTGATTCTCATGTGAGGCCCAGGTTGAGAACCACTGGTCTAAAGAAAATAGCCCCTGTGGTTGTAAAGAGCTTGCAAACTCAAGCTTCTAAGGAAACCCACCCTCCACTCAGCGGGAGTATTCACACCATGTCATACCTCTTACTCGCCAGAAGGCGGCGTTCCAGGGGCAATACCCCAGGCCTTCAACCAAAACTTGCAACAACCTATTTTTTACTAACCCAAGTCTTCTGCTACTCTAAGGACTATTTTACTTGTGCCCAAAAGCATTCTAAGCTACTGCTTCTATAGCAAGCATCGTACACACGTGGATGCCATACACTTTTTTTCATAGAAATCCTTGGGTCACTCAATACACTCAAATACCACACTGGGTGATGTTTTCCCAAAAGGAGCTGGCAATGCTTGCTCATTCTGACCCCCCACCCCCTCCTCTGCACTGTTGCCCTGTTGTCTTTGATCAGGTTTACTCATCTCCTTATCTTATTCCCGGGCCAATTCCACAAGCCAGGCAGCAATCAGCCATGTGGGGGCATTTGTCCTTTTGAATCCGTTCATACCTTTGGCCCAGAACAGGTAGTACAGGACACACAGGGCAGCCCAGGGCAAGTGCTGCGAGTTTGCATGCCCTCCCACTAACAATGATTTTTCTGGAAGTGGGTGTGTTGCCACAGCAACTGTCAAATCACATCAATTATGCCGCCTCTAACCTCCCGACATCTTCTTTAAACACACCACGTTTGAGACACGTGGTTTGGCTGCCCTGGAAGTGCAGAGCCACAGGTCTCTCACCAGGCAGCAAAGTTTCCCTTATCTGGGGTAGGAGGGAGTCAGTCCCTTTGTGTATTAACCACCATATACCTTTTTATTCTCTTCTTTTCTCTCTTATTTTTTATATTCCAGACTCATGTCTCATAATACTCTAATCTGAATGATTATTTCCTGTGAATTACTAGTGCATATTTAATAAAAATTCACTTGTAATACAAGTCAAAAAAAACTCAATGGGTCACTTATTGTATCCCTCCTTTCTACTGATATAATTTTTGCTCATTCTTCAACACATAATTCAAGAATCATCTCTGATCTTCCCTCTTCACCCTAACTTGTAATACAAGTCAAAAAAAACTCAATGGGTCACTTATTGTATCCCTCCTTTCTACTGAGATAATTTTTGCTCATTCTTCAACACATAATTCAAGAATCATCTCTGATCTTCCCTCTTCACCCTGTTCAGAGCTGATTATTCTTGCTCTCCTGGTTCTACTTTATATGCATACCCTTACACCATCTACCATCCCATTCACAATTATTTTTCTCTTTGCAATTTGTAAGCTTCTCAAATTCAAAGGATGACATCTTTCTCTGAATTGCCAGCACCTAGTGCAGTGCCTGGTAAATAGCTGACCCTCTGTAATTGCCTGGTAATAAGGGAACAAATGCACTCCAAAACAAACATCCATGTGCTTCTGGTTCTCCATTAATTTTTATTATGTGATTGAATGACAGGGATGATGACATGAGGACTGAGAGTAAGACCTAAATGACATATAACGAATGCTTTTTAAAAGGGAGAATACAGGAGGTCCATTCCCGGAGATTTTTAAACCATGCTCTTTTGTTCTTATTTTTCAGATCCAAGAAATGCATCGAAAGGGAGGCTTCTCCATATGGAGAGAAGCAATGAAGCCCCGAAGAAGGAAGCTGTAACATTCCTTAAGTCCTCGCAAGGCAGCCTGACATCTGGTCCACACTCGGGGAAAAGAGGCCACATCCTCACATGGGGATCTATTTTTGCATTCTGAGCTGCTGATGCTTCACTCGTACAACTTGCCTTACGCACATGGAGAGAAGGAAACTAATATTTACCAAGTGCCACGACATGCCCTGTGCTGCCTCACACATGTATCTCTCGGGAGGCTATGCCTCCCTCCCCCCACCCCTGGTCTGCATCTCACCAAGCAAGAAGAGCACGTGGAGGTGAACGCTGCAGAAGTGCCTCCAACTCCCTGCACTCACCAACTGATGGCAAAATGCACAGCCGAAGCCCAACACATCCACGGATGGATGTATCCTTGTTTATAAGGACTCCTCACCATGGCTGAAGGGGAAAAATCTCTTTGTGAAAGACTGAGATTCTCCGTACTGCATGTGTCTCCCTGCCGTACCGGAGCAGATCAGCACAGGGTGGGCACAGAGGGATGAAGCCTGCTCTCTTCTTTGACTTCTTGGACCGTGCTGTGGACTTAGCCACAGTGGCCTTGGGGACACAGCAGCACTCACTGTTCCTAATCCCCCTCGAGGCTGTCCCTAAACTTCCGGGATCACTGTTTGTCATTTCATGATGCTTCTCTTTTAAGACTATATCAGAAGGAGCTGTGGCTTTGAGAGTCATACAAAAGCACAGAATTCATTTTAAATTAAATCCTTCATGATTGTAAAGTAAAGCCTGTGTTTTGAAAAGTAGTCTCTCTGTGCACTTTAAAATTAGCTTCCCTAGAAGTGGCTGACAAGAGACCTTAGGAACTAACTCCACAGCAGTGTGTCCCATGTCCCTCCATTCCCTTCTCATCGGGTTCCCAGGACATCTATACCACCGTGTCATACCATCGCTACAGGCGTCCTGCCAGCTGCAAAAGTTGTGCCACCTTCCACAAGGCAAAGTGCCTCTACTGAGATGTGGAAGGGAACAGCGGCTCAACGCCAGGGCTCTGATGTCAGATGGGCTGGCTTCGTGTCCCAGCCCTGCCGTCTACTGACTGTGCCTCCTGCCCCATGCCGCCCACTTCCTCTGCACCTCAGTTTTCTCATCTGTAAGATGATAAGAGTACTACCTACCTAGTACTGATAACAGTAGCTCCCAGAGACTGTTGTGAGTTCTAATGAATTACCACATAGAAACCACCTAGCCTAGTGCCCAGACGACCTTCAGCATTAAAGAAGGGTTAGCTATGATTGTGCTGGTGCTTTTCTACCCACCCACTTGAGGGAACCTCTGCCTGATTCTCAGGATTTCACCGGTAAGGAGAGAAAGAGGAAGGCTCTGCTGTCTCCCCACAGAGCTCAATGGTGACGGGCGTCACAGTCATCCCGATGGCATCTCCTGTAATGGAGAGGCCAACACAGCACCTTAAGTCTCAAGACTGTCCCAAAGCCTTCTGTTAATGTTGGTTCTGTTTATTTGTTTTTCTTCAGCACCAAGAAAGGAAGATCATGCTGGGATGGGCTCCCCCCAGGTTGTTCGACGGATACTCCTTTTACAGTCCAAAGTCAAACACCCAGGAACTCTGTGCCAACGACCACCCCCACCCCACACCCCGACAAAGTACAACCAAAGGGAACACCGAATGCTAATGAACGAGCCTGGCCTTTTTTTCTAACTAGGCTAAAACCAGGCTTATTTATGAATACAATGGCTGCAAAGTGCTCGGAGGGATTAAGACCTGAGAAAACAGACTTGGAAAGATTTCAGTTCAGCCTTATGAATTAAACACATTTCTTTTTATAAATTCCCCAAGACTCCAACTTGATCTATGTTTAGGTTCACAGATGAATGTATAGGTAAATTTACATATGAACGTGTATGGCAAATATGTCACATTGTTAATTCTGGGTGATAAGAATAAGGATATTTACTACATATTATTTTTATCTTTCTGTATTTTAAGTCACTCTCAAATAATTTTTCAAATGCCTCAGTCGTTTGAATAAGTGTATGTACTACTCACCCTGGTAAGGGGGCTGTAATTTTCCCAACATACTAATAAACTGAGGCACACAGTAAGCTGAACAGAGGTGTTGCCAGGGGCTCACACTGTTCCTGAAGTGCACACATGGGGTGTGGGGGGCCTAGAATGAATTCTCTGCATGGAGTACTGAGGGTGTGGCACATCCAGGGACCATCTGCTTCCAACTCTTGACCTGCTTCTGTCGAACCTGTGAGCCAGCAGCACTGCTTCCCACCAGCTGCACCCATGTTGTGGTGGGTTGCAACTGCCCACGGTGAACTGCCCGTGGGAGGCCCCTCTCCTGTTCAGCAGGGCCATGTCTGTTTCAGTGACCACAACTGCTGGCCAGAGTGAGAAGCAGCGCCCTTCTGTAAATCAGTCAATCCTATCCTCAGAGAAACTACACCCTCACAGGCCACATGGAGAGGCATTCTCCTGCATCTATTCACCAAAGAAATATGAGTTGTTGTTCGTGTTTTTTTTTTTTAAAATCGACATCCCTCTGCGTTCCTCCCTTCCCCCCACCAGTGTGGAACTTCTCTACTTACCCAGTTAAAATCCCAATTAAGAACCTGTTGGATGAGTTTTAAGAACTCTTACAGGTGATCTGGGAACATGCAGGCTGGAGCTGCTGACTTCCAATCATGTCTCTGTGATTAAAGGGTGGAAAATTGGGGTCAATATCCACGTTTATATGTAAACATCTGAGTCCTCTTATATGAAAACACTCTTTATCCTTGACTGTCAACCAACCAATCAGAAACAGTAAAATGTTCACAGGAGAAAAACAGCCCTGAACCTGTCACTACCTCAGCAAAGGTATGTCTGCACTTCACCCCCCCTGAGACCATCCTGACAGATCTGTCCCAAAGAAGCTCATCACACCGTTGTGACTCTTTGCAAAGACAAAAAACAAAAACAAAAACTGCTGGCACAAGCACTCATTTAAAACCATTTCTAATAAATTATCTGTTATTTCATTCATTCAACAAATGTTTACTGAGTACCAAATCCTGCTAAGCAGGTGTGTAGGTGCTGGAGATAAAAGCCTAGTCCCCACCTCTGAGAAACTTGCAAGTCAGCTGCAGAGGGTCAAACGGGGACCCACCATGAGGTGTACAGAACGCTTTGGGAGTTGGAAGATGGGCTTCAACAAACTCTTTGCCTGTTTTATGCAAAACGAGAAAATCCTGCAGGATTAAAGTATTCACACTGGTACCAGGAATAGGCCAAATCCAGGTCCAACAACTTAAATTACTGATTTTCAAAGTAGTCCAGATATAGTCCATTCGGAATAATTGTCCTGCTGTTATAATGTACTAAGGAAATGCACTGTGCATTGTTTCAGTTAATTATACAAGTACATTCCCTGAACATTCCTCAAGTGAGGGTAGAGGGTAGAAGCCTTAAAGTGTTGTTTTGCTGGGTGGCAAACGGCAGCTAGCCAGGACTTACACATTTACCATGGCTAATACACCAAGCAGATAACCCACACGTGAGTAGTGGAGAATTGACACTTGATGCTGACTACAGATGATTCTCTATCATGTCAGAGCTTTGGTGGATCAAAAACCAAAATGTGACTTTAAAAAATACTGGTCTCATTTGTAAGGGGAAAGGGAACAAAGGTCTAAATAAACTTCTAAACTTCAGCACTTCCTAACCCTTTCAGCAGACCTCTTTGAAAGTTCAGGGTGACTTCATCTCTGCAATAACCTTATCTAACCTCACCTGGAGTGACTAATGTGCTTGCAACAGTATTACTCTGGGAAGTAGCACTCCCTCAAACCCCCACTGAGCTAATGCATCTACCAGCCATGTGAGAACCTGGCATTATTTTTAAAGCTAATTACCAGCAGGTTTTTGAGACAGGTGGAATGGGTTTCTGTCATCGCCCTTCTGCAGAGTAAGCAAAGCCTTCACCAGCTGACCGGCTAGAGGCTGCATCCTAGTCCCTGATATCTGGGCATCCTTATGAATTTATGGATTGATGTGACAGGGGAAGAAAGAGTTTATTTTCAAGCATTTGTTATGAGAAGGGTCGATTCCACTGCGGGGAAAAAGTCAGTATTATTGCGATAAATCTTTGTTTATTTAACTGTTCAGAACTTTTCTATGGAAGGTTTAAAATTCCAAAACCAACTTTATTTTCAAGCCCAAGTCAGGCTTCAAGCAGCCACCTATAAGAACAGAGTATGGGGGGTTGCGGAGGAGGGGAGGTTACCCAAAATAAGTCAATTACACCACCTCTTTCTCCTTATTCCTTTTTGAAATGAGATACTTGTTTTACTGAAGGCAAAACAGCCAGCTTGGTCCTGAGAAAAGTGAGATGGCGATGGGAGGAGTGGACAGGGAGGGTCCTACCGAGTGGTAAAGGACGGGGGAAGAATGAGAAATAAAAATAGACAAGTAAGGGAAAACCGAATGCAAGAGGCCCATTTGTTTATTTTAACAGTGTTTGCCATTCCAGGAGGCTCGCTGAAGTTCCTTCCTTCCATGGCTGGCCTGGGACCAACATCAGAAAAGTCTTAGATCTTTGGAAAGAAAGATTTGGATGACAAAGTTGTTTTATCTGGGAGGATAAGTCGTTTACTCAAGAGTCCCAGGACTTCGGTTTTGATGTTATAAGGCGGATGTACGGGACAGCAGTACCTTGGCCTAAGTTTCTCTGTCCCAGGCGGTCCCGGTTATGTTTACTGGTTTTTCAAGGAAAAGGGGTGGCCCTGGGAGGGAAGGGGCTTCTCTCAGGCACTGAGGCCACATTTGGCTAGGTCACCGTACCTTGGCCTAAGTTTCTCTGTCCCAGGCGGTCCCGGTTATGTTTACTGGTTTTTCAAGGGAAAGGGGTGGCCCTGGGAGGGAAGGGGCTTCTCTCAGGCACTGAGGCCACATTTGGCTAGGTCACCTTAGTACCTGGGCCCCTTTAAGAAGAGGAAAATGGAGAGAAAGTAAAACATTTCTAAAGGTCCTATCTCTCGACACCCATAAGAGGGAAACAACACTTCTCTTACTCCCCAAATAGACACCGCCGTGGATGTTCTGCCAAGGAGTGATGCGAAAGTGTGTTCCGAAGTGACATGTAAGCTTGGCCTGGTGCCCAGCTCTCTGCTGTATTTTGCACGGAGAGCTGCAGGCTGGAGGACCAAAGGAACACATTTCTCTCCACGTGACTGCGAGAGCCAGGCAGCCCAAGCAGATTTCTTTGTGTTAATAAAATGTGATCTCTAGACTGTACACACCAGCAGCCCTGAGAAAACGTGAGCCAGAGAGAAGGGCCCAAGGAAACCCATGGCCCTGGCTGAAAAGGGACTGCAGCTGCCGGCACATTCTGTTGTATCAAGGCAGGGCACTGCAGGCCTGGCAAATGCAAAATGGGAGCACAGTCAGAGATGAAAAGATATGTCAGGTGCTCGGGGGAATGCTGCTTAAGAAGTGAAATTAATCCATGGGATCCCACTACACATGCTCACGGGCAGATATTCACTCGTTCTTGGTGGGCCACAGACCAAAGTCCTTGGTCTGGGCACCTTCTCAGGATTCAGGGTATATCTGGGATCCAAGGTTCTTCCCCCAAACTGAGATCATCCCAAACATGGCAGGAGCTTGACGCCTAGGTTAAATTGTGTATATTCTGGACTGGTGGAAGGTGTGGCAAACACATATTCCTACCCTCTTGACCCACAGGAACCCAGGCAAATGCAGTCAGCTGTCTATGAACCAGGGCAGATACAAGCAACCCAGTCAATTGCTGTGGAAAGGCCGGGACCCTGAGGAGTTTGCCTTCATGGGCAGCCCCTGCCTTGCTGCCACTGCAGCCCTGGCCTCCACTGACCTCAGGAGGGATCCGTGGCTCAGTGTCTCAGTGTCTCAAGCCTGTCATTCCGCATCTTTGCAGGAGGAGGAAAGGGGGATTAGTGGCCCTGCTCACCCAGCCTCCTTTCAACATATTAGATTACTTAATCTCCAGGGCTTTCAAATTCACTGTATCCTGTGGCCAACTTGAACTTCCCAATTTGGAGGGTGTGTTGGGGCTGGGGCTGGAAGTGGCAGCGGCAAAGCTCAAGGACCCCAGAGAATTTTTGAACCTCTCAGGGACCGTGCTGGAGAATGCACAACTCTGTAAGGTTTGCGGGCACCTCTGGTTGAAGGGAGAAGATCCTTGAAGCAGCTGCCCTTTAGCTCCTCTCCCCTGCAGCAGCCCCCACCCTGGAGCAGGCAATCAACCTAGTAACCAGCTAATTATGGAGCCGCAGAGTTGATGAGCACCTCCCAGGCCCAGGCGAGCCTTCACCTTGGTTAATCTGCAAACCAGTTAATCAGCCTCAGGATAATTGAAAGTTAATCGTATGCAGAGCTCAAGTGCAGTCACTGGAAACAATAGGAAACAGCAGTAGCAGGGGAAGTCAGGTCCACTCAGTGCACTCTGTTGTAGGTTCTCCACAGACAATGTTTAACCACAGCCCACTTCATCCCATTGCCTAATGCACTCGCACTCCTGGATCCACCCCTCGTCACACAGTTGTCTGGATCCCAGGGAGCACACAGAAAGTGCTCAATAAATTGCAACTATTATTATTCCACTGGTGCAGTTCATGGATTTAAAGCCAGAAGGCTGGGAAGGTTCAGAAACTATTAGCCAGCTGTGAGAAACACTTAGGGGAGGTGCAAAAGCACCATACCCCTTCCACCGTTCTCCCCAGAGAGAAAAATCTGAAGACTTCAGTCATCACCAGGAAAGCAGATCAACAGCACAAAAACATAAAGCACATTTCAAAGGCAAAGAGAAATAAACTTCAGATTATCTGTTTTGTTAGAATAGATAACTGAGAATTACCTCAATCCTAAGAAGACTGGTAAATTCTCTACTGCCTCCTTTAAAAAGGTGGCAGCGCTTCTACTTTAAACGTTAAAAATTGCAGTGCATGGGGCCTGTGGTTGACTGTCTACCAAGGGCCCAGTTTTCAGGGAATCTGCAGCCCGTGACCTCTGGCCATGGCCTACCATGTGGTCTGTGGCTGCCTCTGCTGGGCCAGTGGGCACCCAAGCCTGCGCTTCCCTGGGGTATCTACAGGATTACATGTTGGAATTACAGCTTCCCTCCATCTTGCAATTCCTGACTTGTGACCATGGAGCAGAATCAAGACTTCCTTTCTTCCATTCTCCCTGTTAAGCTAACCAGAATAAGCCACCCTCGGAGAGTAAAATGGTACATGCCGGAGGCTTGGAAAAACACTTTTTCAGGACACCGGAAACAACACTGGCCCGAGTCCTTGATCTGCTGCCCAGTGGAGGGACAAAGGATCTTCCCAACCTGCTCTGGAAGGACAACAAACACTTGGCGCAAGTATTGCCCCATCTAAGCCCATGGCAGACATCACTGATCAATCCCAGAATTCTTTCCACTGAGCCCAAACCAAGCCTCAGAATCTTCCAAGATGACATTCCAGGCATCTACTAATCCACTGAAGCCAGCTGTGAGATGACACCTACTGCCAAGGGCAGGCCCTGCAAACCTGAATCCAGCCATGCAGACAAGCAGCCAAAAGCCCAGCTGCCACTGCCCTTCTAGAAAAACTTCCATTAAAAGTCATTGATACACTCAGGAGAGTGTGGCGCTGGGAGCGCAGCGACGCTCCCGACGCAGGTTTGGATCCTATATAGGAATGGCCGTTGAGCTCACTGGCTGAGCGCGGTGCGGGCGACACCACACCAAGGGTTGTGATCCCCTTACTGGTCACGAAAAAGACACACACACAAAAAAGTTGCTGATAAACCATTGCTAAGAAATCCAACCCTTGGGCCGACCCGGTGGTGCACTGCTGCAGTGTCGACACCACACCAAGGGTTGCGATCCCCTTACTGGTCACGAAAAAGACACACACAAAAAAAAGTTGCTGATAAACCATTGCTAAGAAATCCAACCCTTGGGCCGACCCGGTGGTGTACTGCTGCAGTGCGCCGCTTGGGAGCACAACGGCGCTCCCGCCGAGGGTTCGGATCCCACATACAGACCAGTTCCCGCTCACTGGCTGAGCGAGGTGCGGGCGTGACGCCCCACATACAGACCAGGGTTCGGATCCCACATACAGACCAGTTCCCGCTCACTGGCTGAGTGAGGTGCGGGCGTGACGCCCCACATACAGACCAGTTCCCGCTCACTGGCTGAGCGAGGTGCGGGCGTGACGCCGAGGGTTGCGATCCCGTTGCTGGTCCCGGTCCGGTACGGGCGCGACACTGAGGGTTGCGATCCGTTGCCGGACACGAAAAAAGACAAAAAGGGGGAAAAAAAAAAAAAAAGAAATCCAACCCTTGGAGCAGTTATTCTAGCCAGATAACTTACTTTCAGGGTTGTTCTGGAATGCTGCACAACAGAGGGAAGTCAGTGGTTCCCACTCAGAATGAACACCATTTTTAAGGAATTAACTAGCTTTAATGTTGCTGTGTTTTTTTCCAAAAGGGATCAAATGCCTTTTGTGTCTTTTGCTTTTCAGCTTTAGTTTTTAAACTCTGTCATCCTTTATGAGAGGCAGAATGTCAGATTCTTAATCCATCTACCTAGCTTGGGAGTAGCAACATTACCCCAAGAGGCTTTAAATTTTTGCACCAAAATGTGAGTGTTAGTCTCCCAACACATGGTATTCATTGAACACAGAGTCATATGGCCTAAAACAGCATCTATATTTTACAAACATGAAAACTGAGGCTTTGAGAGATTTGGTGCCCTGTCTAGAGACACACAAACTAATTCTGGCAAACTGGCTCTAGAAACGAGCTTAGCTGACTCCAAGTTCAGTGCTCTTTGTGACTGGCCTACCTTTGAAATTGTTGCTACGTGTTTTCCCCTCTTGCCACCTAAAATCCAATGGAAATAATAATATCAACCCAATTTGGACTTTGATTTGAATTTTGTTGGATCAGTCTTCTAATTGGATATCTTATATTTATGACATACTTGTAAGTTAGAAGGACATGGATTATTCCCATCTTAAAGATAAAGAAGTAAAACCCAGAGAGATTGATAACTTAAGGTTATATTTCTAATTAATAGCGTACCTGAGACTAAAAATAAGATCTCTTAGTGTACCCAAAGAAGCGTCATGGGGCTTGCAAAAACACAGCCCAGCAACTCAGAAACTAGTAAGTGAGACTCCAAAGGTATGAACTACAAATGCATTTTAGAAAGTGATCTTTAATTACCAGATTCTGACTCAATGAAAACAACTCTGAATAAGCACAGTCTCAGGTCCCTTGGTTGATAGCCATTTAACGTAATTTAACCTTTATGACAATTCTATGAAACAGGCCACCATGTTCTGAATGAGTAAATGGGGACTCAGAATTTAAGAGACTTATTCAAAGTTTCATGGTTTATCAGGAGACCTCTAATTCCAAATCCAATTTGGTTTGGTGACTAAAGGTCTAACAATGATGTCTGATGCTATTAGGACTATATTTCTCTGAATATCTTTATAAAAACTTGTTATTTCTGCCTTGAAAATGATCTCATCCTGATCTCCATGGTTTCTGGCCACTGAGATATGCTGAAATTTATTTTTAAGCTGCCTGTAGTAAGAATGGAAGGGCTGATGAAGGAAAAAAAGAAAACTTACTTTGGCGATGTATCCACAACATTCAATCCTCTTGGGAACAGACTAAATTCCAGGAACCAATATCCTTTCTAATATGCGTTGATTTCCTACAACCTCTTACATTAAGTGCATAGCACCATCCTGGCTTTTATACATAATGGGTAATGCTATGCTTTCATACTGCACTTAGATGATTTAAACTTAGGAGCATTGTGCCCACTCTTTTATAAAAGGGGAGCTCAGAGATATTTGATGCGATGTAAAAATATGCTGAGGGAGGTTTAGCTGGAATTAAACGTCCCTCTCAAGAGAGGAAAATCTCACCTAGTTTGATGCTGATGTACTTTGTAATCCGTTAAGACTACTGTAACTTTAAAATCTTTATGCTTCCACATACTGTATGTATCAGGACCTGTGCCAAGAACCCCACACCTCCAATCTGGTTGAAAAGCAAAATTGTATCAGGTTAATCCCAATTCTTACGTCAATCAACTTCCAGCTGTCCCGTTTGGGTAAAAACTGTTTTTACACATTTCTACCAAATAATCTACTTTTGTTTTCTCAGTTTCCTTATGTTTCCATTCCACTTCAACAGAAAGGTCCATTTTTTCCTATCTGGAGGCCTGCCTGCCACTTTTCCATCTGGTAGGGAGAGTTAAGAAGGAAATATTTGAGAGACTCACACTAGGGGGAGCTGAGGGCCAGGGAGTCCTGGGATCCCTGGAAACCCACCATCCTGCCTCTCCAGACTCCACAGCAGCTCTCTACTTCATGACCCAGAGGTATCACCAAAAGGAAAGAAGAAACCCAAGTCACATATCCTACAGCCTGTTGCAAAGGCTCGAGAGCACCACAGGCAACACATATAAGTCCCGTTTCACCCTGACCCACTCAGACTCTTTTAGGTGCAGCATCAGAGGACGCAGGGGTATGGACATGAAAGACAGAGTCACGGCCCGGGGAGCACACGTCTGTTAGAGGAGCCACAAAAGAACAGAGGCAGTCACACCGTGATGTGCTAAGGCTGACAGGACCACAGATGGGGTCCCGAGATGGGGGGTCTCTTCCCAGCAGTGTAAATACACCAGATGCTCACCTGCTCTGCCTCTTCATGACCCCTTCTTCTCTACGATGACTCAAAAAGTGGGGAGCAGTTTCTAAGGCCATCATCACTATAGAACTGCTATGGCACAAGATGTGCTCCTACTTGAGTGTCCTAAGATGATGATGAAGGCAGAAGAGAAGAAATGGAATAAAAATGAGAGTGATGAAAGCTACCACTTATATATTGGGCACTGTTCTAGGTGCTTTACATCTATCAGCACGTTTATTCCTCCAGGAACTCTCTACAGCAGGTATCATCATCCTCACTTAGAACAGAGGAAACAAAGGCAGAAGAGTTAATGGTGAATGGCAGAGCCAAGGGTCCGCTGAGTTTAACCAGCACGTTCTGCTGCCCCTCCATGGGGAGAGGCGAAGACCGAGACGAAGCTGCTCTAACAGATGATCATTCCATTAGTGAAACTCGAGAGGAAACCACCATCTTTGCAGACTGGTCTATGACATCCTACCTGATGGCAGGTAAATGAACAAAAACGCTCTTTTGGTTCTATACACTTACATAAAAATTTAATAATATGAAAATTTAGTGAGGAGGGGGCAAATAAAAGAAGGGGGCTGATTGCAACAATTTGGTGAGAATGCTAATCCGAATTACTGAAAAGTCTGAATGAATGAATTTCTTTTGCTATTCACTAATATACACTTGGTGGTTAAGAGCATCAATTTATACACATGTAGTTGGTCTTTAAAGATTACTTTGTATTCAAATATGTTCAATGTGCCTACTAAAATTATATTTGCACAATTAAGCTGTTAATATCTTTTTATATAAAGAAGACAAAGATATAAGTTTCAGTTTAATCAATTCAAGATCAAATGATCATAAAATCTGAATCAATACAATGTTACTGCCAGGGAAACAAGATGGTCAAAAAAGAAACAGAATATAAGTAGACCCAAATCACTTCTTCACACCTTCCTGTCATCTTCAAAGTTCTAAAGAATCCAATAACTAAATACCACTAACTGGCTACGAGGCTTGGGTAAATTTCACTTATAACACTAAAAAAATTATTTTTTCACATGCAAAAAAATTTTAAATCATTTAAATGATTTTTAAAATCATTCAGGTGTTGCCATTTGAAATAAATATGCTTTAGAGACTGTGAAGACAAAAGACACCCAAATCCCATGGGAAAGTATATTAATATAAATAAGTCAACTGTAAGAAAATGAATTTTATAAAATTCTTACAGTTCTTATAAAGTCAGTTCTAAAAAATTTACCTCTTTCCTCAGAAAATCCAGCAAGGCTTATATCTCAATCTTTATATTTTATATTATCTACTTTTTCCTTTATATACCTGTCAGTGGCCTTTGGCCTTTTAAAAGCAATACTATTCTGACTGGATCTCAGCACTCCACCCTATTTTTATAGTTCTCTCTAGTAAAAGCCTCATGGTCTTCTTTAGTGATACTAACGAGGCCCACATCAGAATGAATCTATCCCAAGGAGAATTAAGTCTTCTGTTCAATCCTCAGAGCAGATGGAGTTTAACTCTTTGCCCCTATCCTTAAAAGAACCCTTCATTTCTTGGGGTATTGAGATTTCTGTGCTGGGTCTCCTGATTACTGCGTATCTAGACGATCTCGTTCATCTGTTTTACAGCATTGATTCCCATCGGTCAGGGACTGGTGGCATCCTTCCCTAAACCTTCTTTTTTCCCATTCAATTCAATTCAAGAGGCATTTATTGTGCATGAATGGACAGCAGTGCTTAACTCTTTCCATTAAGTGCAGAAGCACTTAGAGAGCGACAACAAGACTGCCCTGCTCCACTGTCCATGCCTGTGTTCCACCGCAGAGACATCACAGCAGACTGTTACCCAGAGCTCATTAGAAAAGAAAGCACTGCTCTTCCCCACTCGAGGAGTTTCTGCCAAAACATTTATTTCTGCCGATCCATTTATGCAATTCCACTTTCTAAGAGAACATTTTGTCACAGATGATTTAGTGTGGTAGCTCCCCCGAGCATCTTTCTGTAGCATGCACTCATTGTTTTTAGGAATCTAAGGTCTCCCAGGCAAGATTTGGGAGGCAAGTGGGTTTAATTAGCCACAAGCCATGTCTCATTACAAGACTCCAAATTCGAAAGCATTCTTCCAAAGATCATTAACGAGAAAAAAAGAAAAATCCCAGATTAAACTTCTAAAAACAAAACTTTGAGAAACCCTGTGCAACAGGGGAGCTGTACAATTTTTCGGGAGAGAAAATGAGACCGCATAGGTAGGGAGTGAAAACAGTAATGGTATTTGTTAACATCAGAAAAGAAGGAAAATAAACATTTCAGGAATTTTCACATTCAGTCATAGAGTTTACATCCACCAGAAGCCAATTTAACAGAAAGAAGTATACCGTACAGTTTCTCCCCCAACAGATACGCGATTCTGCCAACACTCCCATAATTGTCTGCTGTGGTAGCTGCAGGTGAAATTACAAACATTGACCATTATTTTTTAAGTGAACTGGTTGGGATTATGGCAACTCTTCCAGCCTTCTATAATCATGGCTTGACATCAGAGCATACTTGCAGAGTACCTGAGCAGGTCACTTCAACCACGTGCCATTCAGCAGTCCCTCCCCTCCCGCCAAGTCCCTTTTCTCGAGCAGCACTCCTAATATGATACACACCCCATATCTAAGCATGATTACAATTCGTTTTGGTTTCAGGGAAGAAGGAAGCCACAAACACAAAGTCAGGTCTCAATAATGCAAAACTGTAATAATGACTCCTTTGTCTCTCAGGAGTAAAATTAATAAGCTGGCCAAAAACTTGGCTAAGTATTTTTAGTTTGAAATTACTGCTGCAGGTGATCCTTTTAATCAAGTACTATTTGTATCACTGAGGCATTAATTCTGCCCCCTCCCACACATACACGTGTACGTACACAAACACACTCATAAAAATTGGTTCAATATACTTGTTTGCAAACCCAGTAAGCTGTGTAAAATAGAGGCATATAAAAGTGATGAGTGTTAATGGGTTGGGTATATTAAAATCTATTTTTCTACTCCTATGAGACCAGGCCTGCTTTTGGACTTTTAAATTCTAAGTCATTTAAATCCCTCAAAGTATTTCCTTGCCAAAGAGTGTTTCACCCCATCACCAAAATTATGGGCTTTATAAGTGAAACCTAAACCCTGTGTTTTTGAATTACTTTCTCTAGATCATTAGAACACTGTGTTTTGAAAAGTTGTGTTCAAAGGAGAGTATTTATTTTCAAAATAATAAAAACAAGGAAATCCTGGTTTGCCAGAGGAAACTATTGTCAAGTTACTAAAAATGTTTCCGATCTAACCTTGAACCCAAGTGGAAGTGTGCACATGCCACTTCACTGCTCAGGAACCTTCCATGGCTGCCCACTGCCTACTGGATAAAGTTCAAGCTCTGTAGCCTCGTACTCATGAAGCTGCTAGCCTGACTAACACCACCCTCTCCAAATCATCTCCCCGATTCCATCATATGAATTTTCTGCACCAGCCCAATTGAATCTACACCTTATTCCCTAAACACCCTGGGGGAATTCCCACCTCTACACTTTATTGCAGCACTGCCCACTCTCCAGTCTGCATCTCCTACCCCTCCTGAGGCCCAGCACAAGGTCCAACTCTTCCATGAAGCCTTGCCCCCAGGTATTCTTGCCTTGAGCAGTGGCTGTTTCCTGTGAGGTCTGGCAGCTCTTACTGTCTGCACAGCTCCCTTATTATTTTTAAATTTTTTGCTCACTTTCTTGATTAATCTCTTACCCTTCTCTTTTCATTAGATATTGGAGGCCTTTATATATCTATCATTTGACAGTGAGAATATGCTACTTTGTCTTGTCACTCATCTCTTTGCCTAAAAGGCTACCTTCTCTACTAAATTGCCATACCCTTGCCTGTCTTCCCCAGGGCGCAGCACAAAGCAAAAAATGATGCTATTTCTGGGATGGTCCACATTGCTCTTCTCCTACACCCTCACCTGTTGCTTTCTAATCACCGAATCATTTACAAGAGAAAAGTAACAGAACTGACTTGTGGTACAGGCTAGCTTACTATGTGCCAGGCACCACGCTGGACCCTTCTTGCATGTTAGCTTTAGAAAGCTCATATAAACCCAACAAGGATGTTACTTTGCAGATGAGACAATGGAAGTTCAGAAAGATTAAGGATTTACTCATTACAGGACCACCTGGGGGAGGGAGAACTGTTATTCTGGAACGCTTATGTAAAGTCTTGCTTGTAAACAGGAGGATGAACTAAACCCCTCTCCTTCTTTTCCAACAGCACAACATGCTTTTACAGATTCCTTACTCCTGAGTTTATTATGTTGCCTTCAAGTGTTATTATTAATGCCTATTATTAAAAGTTCTATAGAGGGAGGAACTGGTAAAGGGCCACAAAAATCAATTACGTTGTATAATGTTGAATAAACTAATTATCCTGATTTGAACATCACCTATTGCACACAGGTATTGATATTCAATGTTATATGCCACAGATAAGTACAATCAACTATGCTCCAATAAAAACAAATTCAATAGTGATACTGATTGATTTACTAGCAAATAGGACATGGAAGAAATCTGACCTAGAATTTCTTCAAACTGTGTTTTGTTTGTTTGATTTTTGTTACCCCTTGAACAAGGAAGAGTGAGGAAAGGGAACAGTTAGCTGCCCAAGTTTTAACTCAGAGGCTAAGAGAGTGGCAAGCAAGACTAGGCAGAGAAGCAGAAAAGAAATCCAAATGCCTTGCCCAGAGTCCTTAACTGCCTGGGAGGGGAAAAGTATCAAGATTCTCTCAGAGACCCCTGCTAGGTCCTCCTGCGAGAAGTGGGATTAGATGGTGGTGAAGACGCTGCTCACAGCAGCTGTCCCAGAGCATTTACTGTGCTACAGGCACTGTGCCAAGTGCTCCACATGCACTGGCTCCCAGGACCTTCAACAAGTCTATGAGGCAGGTCCAATGATTATTCCAAAGTTCCAGATGAGAAATCAGAAGCTCAGATCATTTAAATGACTTGCCTGAGATTGTGAGCAAGCTAGGACGTGTCAGAGTTAGGATTCACACTCAGGTCTGTTTACTGGATCTTGTGCTCTACAAAACATTGCTCTATTGTTCCCATAGATCTGTGTCTCAAACAAGGACATTCTGATAGACATTGTGAATGGTGAGCCAGCAAGTGCCTAGGTCTTAAGAACATTTAAGTTTATGGCAAAACAACGGTTTAGCGGCTTTAGGTCAAGACATTTGCTGGGGGATGCCAAATAGTATAATAAAGGAAAATATTAGCTGTGACAGTATTCTCAACCATTCCCATTACAGAGTTAAATACAGACTCTGTAACCCCCAGTCTCTCTCTAATATATTTTTTTCCAATTTTTTTTTCATCTTCTTACTTCCCCTACTACTTTCCCCCTTCCCTCCATTTTTACTGCTGAGACATAAAAAATGATTCCTGGGTAAAAGAGATTAATGCTGGTTGGCAGATAGCTTTCTGAGACACCTAATAAATCACTGCTGTCTTCTCCTCTGGCTTTCTACATTAGGATGTTATCAAGGCTTTTTTCTTCCCACTTCCCCCACCCCCTTTCCTTCTCCTCCACCTAATTCTGTCTTTATATTGCTATTTTTCTAGTCTGGTAGGCACAGTGCTGAACTGAAAAACTCTGCCAAGACCCTTGGCAGGAGTTGGCCTCCAGGAATCCTGCCCACCACAGTGGTGCAGAGAAGACAGGGCCTCTGGGCAGACAGGCAGGACAGGGCTGGGTTTGGGATCTGGCTAGAATGTTTGACAGAACAGGTTTCTTTCCCTGGCATCTGAGCTGCCCTCAAGAGCTCAGCTTTCTCATGCCAGGGTCGGGATTACAATTGCTTGCTGGCACTTGCTGTAGTTCTCCTGGGAAGAGAAGCGGGGGGGGTGGGGAGGAAAAGCAAGCCAGCACCCCACCCAGAGTTGGGCGAGCTCCACAGGGCACAGCCACGTGCCTGGAGCACACGGTCCCGCAGGCAGGCAGCCAGGGTTGCCAGGGCTCACAGGAGAGCCGGGGGCTGGGCACCCAGAGAGTGGCTGTTTCCACACTGGCATCAGAGGAGCTGCTAAGCCAGAAGCAATGCTGCTGGGCTAACATCAGGGAAGGTCCTAACCCAGAAGAAGAGAAAAGTCATGCAGGCTGCGGAGAATAATTGTTAGGCGTGCTGGGGGCAGGGGGGGGGGGGGGGGAGAACATGTCCTATTTTTGCAGAGGG
>NW_007728851.1:164627-175622 GCF_000696425.1 Galeopterus variegatus | reverse complement strand
GGGGGGGGGGGGGGGGGGGGGGGGGGGGGGGGGGGGGGGGGGGGGGGGGGGGGGGGGGGGGGGGGGGGGGGGGGGGGGGGGGGGGGGGGGGGGGGGGAGAACATGTCCTATTTTTGCAGAGGGAAGGGAACCAGATGAACAAATCCCTAAATGGAAAATACGGTTTGGGATCCGGTCATTCTTTCCCTACCCCTGTGCCACTGATGTCGTAACAGCTCCACGCTCTCTGCACTCATGTGCCATGCATGGTGCCATACTTTGTGGTGGGTTATCTTACTTAACCTTGTGAAACCCATAGGGCGGGACTATTTTTAATCTCCATTCTATAGATGAGTAAACAGAGACATAAAGAGGTGAAGTAATCAACACAAAGTTACACACAAGCCGGCGGTGGGTCCCCCGTGCAAACCCAGGTCCCTGAGTCCACAGCCTGCACTCCCAGCCAGCAGCATGCCTTGCTTTCCACACCTATCCAAAGATACTTCTTGCCATGGGCTGAGGACTACTATCCTGTGAATGTCTTCTACAGGGCTTGGTGAAGACAATGAACTCTTGCAAGAAACAGAAAAAGGTCCCCACCTGCCTCCAGAACAAAGTTGACTCCTGCCCCTTCATGATCCCCCAGATGAATGACAAGCACTTCCAAGAAACTTGAGGTGCCACCCGGCAACTCTCAATCACAGCGCTCCCCATCTGCATCATGCTGGACTGGAAAATGTAGGAGCTGCACGCCCTGAAGGAAAGCTTCACCTCCTCATAATGGGAAAAGCAAGAGACTGCTCTTGCCTCAGTAGGACTGCCCGTACTCCCAGAACCACCAGCATGGAACTCCCCTCCATCATTACTTAGATGCCACGGCCAGCACTTTCCTTCCATACCAAAACCTTGTCAGGAAGGAAGGTTACCAGAAATAAAACACGAACTCCCTAGTGCAAAGGCACAGTGGGTCCCTTCACTCTTCTTGTGCTACCCACTTAAGCCCTCCTCTTCCCACACATGACCACACGGAAGGGTTTCACTTCTCTCTGCAACCAGCCTTCATCATAATGCAGTCTCTGTGCTCAGAACTAGCAAGAGAGTCTTCCTAATTCTCAGCTGAATATGGGCCTACCAGTGGTAGGACAGCCCCAAGCTATTCAACAAAAAACCACCAGAGGAAACAATTTCAAATCTGGCTTTACAAGCATGGCATTTAAAAATAACTCAGCCTTTGTCTGCTATAGATGACTTTCCCTAAAGGGACAGCTGTCCTTAAAGCAATCGCTCAATTCTTGGGGCAAAGAGATTCTTATTTTTCCAGTACCAAGCACAGACCTACAGGAGGGCACCCCCATGCACCAACTCTGATAGCATCTGAAATGCAAACATCGAAGTCATCATAATGACTCCTGCCATCTCTGCTGGCCTGGGAACATCCAGGATGCTGCACCTCAGATGACTGAGAAGCCCCCTGCAGGAAGCCACAGCATCCAAGAACCCCTACTCTCCCCTTCATTAAGATGTCAGCCCAGAAGGCTTGGCAATCACACCACAGCCACATCAGGTTTCAATGGATCCCTGCATTATTTCTTCAAAGAAAATTGTTTCTTCACATATCTAACTCATTTTTTGATCAGACAGCCAGACAAAGGAATAGGGATAAAATGCACAAAATAGAAAAGGGGTTAGGGGAGCAGTTATGGTAAACAATATGAAAAGTCACCAGAATGCCTACCTTGTCATTCCAAGATACCCTTGGGGTAGACCTAGAAATGCACAATTTGTCAGCTAATGGCTTCATTTCATTTCAACCAGACAGGTAGCACTAAGGGTACGACGCTGCTCAGCAGAACTCCAAAGAAACATGCCAAGCAAAGAGCCGAAAACAAATGTTTGGTAAATTGCTCAGTGATTGCCTCCTTATTAGCCTGAATAGTTAGTTTTATCAACTAAAAGTGTAAAATTATGTTCTTAATAATATTCTATTTCTTTTTGGCAACTTAATGTCTCTTCACCTTCTCAAAAGTTTTTGCCATAAAGCATGACTTGAGGTAAAAAGCATCCATTCATGTGAAAGGATCCTGAATTAAGTTTAGGTTTTGCTGTCCGAGTTGAAGGTCTGGACCAGTGGTTCTCAACTGGGAGTGATTTTAATCTCCAGGGGACATCTGGCAGTGACTGGAGACAATTCTACTTGTCACAGCTATGGGGAGGTTGCTGCTGGCATCTAAAGGGTACAGGCAGGGATGCTGCTAAATATCCTACGATGCACAGGACAGTCTCCCGCAAGACTTAACCCAAAACATTAATAGTGCCAAGGTTGAGAAATCCTGATGGAGACTGAAATTAAACAATTCCCAGAATGCTCAAGGCTACATCTGTGCTCTTCCTTTCTGAGGACTTATTTTTCCTCAAGATTAACTTGGTACTTCTATTCTGGTCACTCCTGTGAGCTACAAAGAATAATCAAGAACTTTCTCCTTTTTCAGGCTTGCTTGCGAGATACATCCATCAAGCCCATATCTGTAGAATTTTACTTTGCATTATCATCATCATAATGATCAACATTGTATGAATAGCACAGAGTCATTTTATCTGAGTTTAGCATTTAAGGAAGAGCTTTAACTTTTTTTCTTTTCTGTCAAGACTATCATTGAGTTTTCTATTTAAAGATGAAAATGATTTTGAAGTACATTTCCATTATTTAAAAAAAGACATTTAAGTGAGAGCTTATTGCTAGACCCTCAGTGCCCCCTTTGAAGCTAGTGCCTTTCCACCATAACCTAACCAAATGATATGCACTGAAACTCAGAAGTTCTTTGCTCTGGACTGCAGCTCTGATTGGAGCATCCCACGTTTCTGGGAGTCACTGACCAATACGGACTCTCCTGAGCTCTGACAAATGACTTTTAAAGAAGCCTCAAATTCTAAAAACTCTTGTTTTTGACTTTCAGTAGGAACCATGGTGTGGACACCCAATATTTGCATGTCTTTTGGGAAAAAATACCATACTTCTTTTTTTTTTTTTTTCCTTTTTGTCTTTTTTCGTGTCCAGCAACGGACCGCAACCCTCAGTGTCGCACCGGTACCGGACCGGGACCGGCAACGGGATTGAAACCCTCGGTGCTGCGCCCGCCCCTCATTCAGCCAGTGAGCGGGAACCGGTCTGTATGTGGGATCCGAACCCTCGGCGGGAGCGCCACCGCACTCCCAAGCGGCGCACTGTAGCAGTGCGCCACCGGGCCGGCCCCGATACTTCTAACATAGTATACATACTATATTTGGTAGGGGACTGAGAAATGCTTGTCAATTGATTTTAAGTGCTAGGGTTAAAACACCCCAATCCAGCAACTATTGGGTAAAATCCCTTGATATTTCTCTACAGAGGAAGGGTTATATACTATACCTGATTACCTTAAGAAGGTATTTCAGAAGACAGGGATTAAAAGAAATGATAATTAACAATAATCACCAGGGCTCTCATTAATAGAACACCTAGTAGTAGTCATTTGACTCTTTATACATATCATCTCTAATTTTCACAATAACCCAATCAAATAGAAATAATACCTTTCTACACAAAGGGAAACTGAGGCTGTAAGAGGTTATGTCACTTTCTAAGGGCACACACCTATGACGTGATAAGTCTCACTATGCAAAGCAGAACAACTGAGACACAACTGTGCCTTCTCACTGGGGCTCTGCTCCCTTCTCCCCTGGTTGTTTTCCCACTTTGAAGGGTTATTTATTTTGCTGGTTGTCTGGTACTGCAAAGAAAGTGAAGACAGTGGCACTGTGTGCTAAAAGTAGCAGGGGCTCAGCTCCATCTACAGCAGTGTTTGCTCCAGGTCATGCAGCCTCCAGGGGTAGCTGCAAGTTAATACTTAATCCCATTCCTGCCAGTGGCCTTGAGTTCTTATTCAAAGTGGATTTTGGACAAGGCACCAGCACAGAGAAATTTGAAAGAAAGAATTTTAGCTCTAATGCTAATGTATCAAAGCAGGGGCGTTCCCTTCCTCCTTTGCATCATTTCCTTCCATTTAAATCTCACTCTGTATGTCACAGAAATTTCTACATGAGTCGAGGACATGGAGTTCAGTAACAATCTCTAGCACAAGTCTCACGTTGCCCCACTTTCTGTCTTCCCCTGCAGCTAAGGCCCTCAGCTCGGTGACCTTCCTGATGATTTATCTGGCTGGATCTTTTTTCCTGGTTATCTGTGCACATGAAATGGTCTTTCTTCCTGTTCATTTTATACTATAAGGTGCTGAAGGCATGAATCCAGAGCTGTCTCAATCTGTGTTTATATCCGAGCATTTAGCAGTGGGTTCTGAAATATCAGTCATTTCAGGCGACATTTTTGTGTAATATTTCGACATCGTTTACAGACAACCCTGCAGCTTCACGGGCTTTGATAAAGGTGGATTAAGTGTGATGGACAGATGAAAATTTTTTTTAAAAAGTAAGAACAGTTTGGTTTATAGGAATAGCAACGAGAGAGAGATGGGGTCTCTAATAAACAAGGCTAAGCTACACTTAAAAGGAGAGCCTGATTTTAGATTCTGTTTCTCAGTCAATGACAAAACAAGATGCAGAGGATAAAAAAAATACCTGCCCTACATCTCTACTCACATTTTTTTTTCCCCTTCCAGCTAGAGAAGAATGAATGTAGGTAAACCAAGGCTTATAGAGAATCTACCTAAATCGTTCAGCAAGATTCTATTATCTGTGTGTTCAGGGAATGAGGCAAAGAGACAGGAGAGGAAATGGATGCTTACAGTATTTAAATCATTAACTGTAGGTCGGTATTTCTTAAACTGCAGTCCTTGGATCAGCTGTATCAGAATCCCACGGGGAGCTGGCTAAAAATACTTATTCCTGGGCTCTCACCCCAGACCTGAAAAGTCAGAATTTCCAGGGGCAGGGCCACAGAATCTGTATTTAGCTGACTCTCCAGGTGAGTGATATGGATGCTTATTGAAGTGAGAGCCCCTCTGCTGTGGACAAAGCACAAGGTTCCTCTCTTTAGAATGTGTGCTAAAACCTCCCCCAGTGTTAAGATGTTTGTGCCATCCCCCTCTGCCCCTCCCACTTGTCCTCCTCCACTTCTAAAGGGAAGACGTTCAGAGACTTACCTGGTCTGATGGGGCTCTGCATACAGTTGGGAGACGGGATGCCAGGGTGAAGGGGTGCAGAGGCCCTGCTGCTGAGGTCCACGACCGAGGGGGCAGCAGAGGAAGCTTGCTGCAGCCCGGGAGGGTGCGGGCTGTGGTCGTGCTGAGACGGGCTGGGGGGAATGCCATTTTCCGACAAAAACTCCTCCAGGTCCATGTATTCCAACTGGAAAGTATCTCCGTCATACGGAAGGGTTTTGTCCCATAAGGTGGGCCCCAAGAATGCCGACTGGGGGACTGTTGGGCTGTTACTCTCATCATCCAGCTTCTTTTCCTTGTCTTTATCTTTACTAAATGCTGCAGAAGAAGGGAAAGTTGGACTTTAAAAAAAAAAAAGAAAGAAAAAGTGTCGCTCTTTTACCACCCTTCCTGGCCTCTGTTACAAAACTACTTCTCACGAATGCCAGAGTCCTTCTCTAGCTTCTGCCTTTGTGGATCAAGAGTTAAAAGTTCAGGCAAGACACAGATCTCTGCCTGTTTTTCAACATCTTCCTATTTACTTTGGAAAGAAAGCATGAGTCCTTGGGACAGGGATACAGGCTGATCTAGGGTAAAAACAAGGGAACAGTCTTCAGGGCATCAGTGCATTACTTGAGGAGATAATTTAAACTAAAGTGGAAAAATAACACCTATGATTACACACAATTGCTGTGATTTTTTTTTTAAAAACAGCTAATAATCAGACATGATTTATCTTCCAGGAAATTCATCCCAGTAACAATATGAGGTCATGCAGGTTTACAAAGCCAGTGGTCTTAGTTTTGGTAACGCAGAGACTCTCCAGCCTTCTTTAAGACCAAAAATTGAGCACCTATTTCCAGGGGCAGGGCCACAGATCTTAGTTTTCCCATCTATGATCTCAAAAATCTCACAACGAACTTGACCAAGGTCTCACACAGGTAGAGAAGGAAAATGGGAACTCGCCGAGTCCACGTGTTTACTTCTAAAACCACCGGGGCACGTTGTTTTATATAAAAGGAGTAAAAGAAAAGAGAAAATAAAGTGTTTTCTTCTTCCCCCAAGCACTTGAGTATGATCCGCTTCGAAAAATGTATACATTTATGGAACCTGTCCAAAGTACAGCTATTGGAAAAGCTGAGTTATTCTACATGCCTACAACAGAAATATGAAGCTATTTTCTATCTGGAAATACGACTCACCCCCTTAGGTCTTTAACAGGCGCTCTGGATTTTGCCAATTCTAGTACTCAGGCGTGGATGGAATCTGGGATTAAGGAATTTGCTTTTGAGTTCTTTAGAGAAAACAGCCTCCACCGCCACCCATTCTAACCCTCTACAGTCTCATCCCAGAATGTGATTTATAAACGTCCACAGAGGCAAAAGCCTGCAAGTGCTGTTCTTAAAGGAAAGTTACGGGAGGGGGCTACCATGTGCAACGTGAGAACCAAACACCCCAACTCTTGCAATGCAACAGGTTGTCCCCTCCTAGGAAAGAAGATGTGAGAACTCCCAAGCGATCTGTAGCCAAATAATCTCTCAAGGCTTTACACTATGAGCCTCATGGTTCGCATTTGCTACCATGATGTCGAAGGCATGAAATCGCATCAGCCCAGATGACAAATCCCTGGCGCCCCCAGCACGGTTCCGCGCGCCTCCACTCACGTACCCCTCCTTTCCCGCTACAGCCAAGGTTGCCTTGAAAGGTTTGGGACTTACCAAGAAAGGGCTCAAGCCAGAGGCGGCTTCTGCGCGGTTACACGTGAGCCTGCTCCGCTTTTCCCTCCCACCAGAAAAAGTGCACCGGGCGAGTGTGAGCGCTGGAGGCGTGCACCACGCTCACCGTCTTCGTGATGAAGGGGGAGCTTCAGCGGGTTCTCCAGCAGGGACCGGAGCACGCCGTAGGGAGGCGGGATAAAGGTGGGGTTCAGGGGGAGCTGTCGGGACATTTTCTCCATCGCGATGCACTCAATTTTTTTCTTAAAAAAAAAAAAAAACCCAAACTAATCGCCCACAAAACGTTGCTGAGTTTTTCCTTTGCCAAAAGTAGTCGCTTTCAAGGCGGTGCAGACAAGGGGAAAAAAAAATTACTTTTATCTTTATAAATACATCTGCATAAAAAATATTTTAGAAAAACAACAAAAAACTTTAGGGTTCCCAGTGCAGACGGTCCCGGCAGAGCGCGCCAAGTGCCCGCGGGCTCCTCCGCGACGTGCAAGCTGCTCTCACCTGCCTCGGGAACCCCTCGTCTTGCAAAATGTCTCAAAATTGCGAAAAGGAAAGAAAAAAAAAATGTTGACGGCCGCAGCAGGGCAGAAGGCACCGCGTGGGCCCGGACCTAGTGCGAGCACCCCGAGCGCTGCGCCGTCCCACCCACCCCCCGCCCCGCGCCGGCGGCCGCTGCTCCCCGGCGCTCGGCGGCCCCGCTGCGCCCAGCTCAGCGCATCCGGCCGCCCATGTGCCGCGGCCCTGACAAGAGTGACGTCAGGGCCCGCACCGCGCGCCGATAGGCGTGAGGGGGCGGGGCCACGCGCGGCACCGCCCTCCCGCCCCGCCCGCCCCACCACCGCGTGTTTATCGTCGTCGCGCGCGCAGATTTTCCGGGATCTTGCAGCGCTCGCTGGCTGCAGAGGAGCAGGGGCCAGGTCCCCTAGGCCACCGACCTGGGCTCAGAATCTATTTTCTGTCAGGGTGGGAAGAGGAATGAGGAATTTATATCAGTAGTTTTCAACCTGGGGAAAACCTGGGGAGTTTAAAAATTCCCGATAGCGAGGCCGCACCCCAGATCAATTAAATCAAAATCTCTGGGGTGATATCCCGGGCATCAGTATTTTTTAAAGCTCCCCAGGTGGTTCCAAGGAGCAGGCAAGTTTGAGAACGACTGGTTTAGATAGGATTGAAGGTACATATTCTTCTAAATATTTCTCCTGGCCCCAGCCAAGCTTAACGCCTTTTTTCTCGCCCCGCTCCCACAACCACCAAAAAATAACTACTTACTGGAAGTACGAATGGGGTGCAAAAAGTAGAGAGGAGAGGGGAGTGGTGGAATGGGGTGCAAAAAGTAGAGAGGAGAGGGGAGCGCCAGACCGAGCTTCTGTGCATTGTTTCCCACGCTGCCAGGGGGTTATTAATGGGATTGACATTTACCTAAAATGGAATGAGAGCAGGAGACACACACACACACACACACACACACACACACACACACANCTTCTCCTCCCCGGCCAGGCGGGTTCGCTCTGCGTTGCGGGTGCGCCTCCTTCCAGGGAACAATCCTGACCTGTCAAGTTACACCTCCCGCCTGCACCGCAGGAGCGCGACCCAGCAAGGCAAGGCCGGGTCCCCAGCGCTATTTTCAAGGTTGCTCAGGAGGGGTCCCCCTCTTTATGGAGCGTGGAGGGAGGGTGATGATGGGCGAGCTCCTCGATTTCATCAAAGCGGGCCGGGGCGCCGTGGGACAGGAAGGGAGGGGGGATGGGTGCTCCAGCGGGGGTGCGCAGCCAGGGAGGGGGACCCCGAGGGGAGCGTCGGCCCATCCCAGAGCGGGGCAGCCGCGGCAGCGCTCACCGTCTTCTTGATGAAGGGGGAGCTTCAGCGGGTTCTCCAGCAGGGACCGGAGCACGCCGTAGGGAGGCGGGATAAAGGTGGGGTTCAGGGGGAGCTGTCGGGACATTTTCTCCATCGCGATGCACTCAATTTTTTTCTTAAAAAAAAAAAAAAAAACCCAAACTAATCGCCCACAAAACGTTGCTGAGTTTTTCCTTTGCCAAAAGTAGTCGCTTTCAAGGCGGTGCAGACAAGGGGAAAAAAAAATTACTTTTATCTTTATAAATACATCTGCATAAAAAATATTTTAAAAAAACAACCAAAAACTTTAGGGTTCCCAGTGCAGACGGTCCCGGCAGAGCGCGCCAAGTGCCCGCGGGCTNATAATTCTGAAAAGTATTCCTAAGAGGGTCGCAGTATTCATTGCTGTAGCAACAGATGCAGCGCCTTCCACACGAGCTGGGTGCGGGTGCGAGCATCCAGCCTCTCTTGCCTGGAGAGGTCAGGGCCAGCAGGCCGATTCTTCCCTTCCCTCCCCACATCTCCGCACTAAGACTAGGCTGGTTTGGTCCGGGGGTGGGTCTGCAAGAACGAATGGTCACAAATTAAAGAAAACCTTCTTTCTGTGAGACATAAAGGCCTTTGTGACCCTGGGCTGAGTCTCAGAGGTGGGATGTGGTGAAGTCTTGGTGGGGTTTACTTCCCTGGAGCTCCCAGGAGTAGGGTGTAAGAGAGGAGGCACCTGAAAGCCAAGAGACTATGAGGGCTGCAAAGGAGTGCAGGGTACCCCTGGCAGGGCAACTCTGGCGAGCGCCTTCCCTGCCCTGAGCAGCAGTTTACTCATAAAAGGACATATGATCTAGTGACTTCTGTGTTCCTCCTCACTCTAAAATTATGCAAAAGGGTAAGCTAACATTCTAAGCGAATTGATGGTGCAATGTTTCATGCTTCAGCCAAATTCCAGAAACATCAGACTTTCAGTTAATGCCACATGCACTTATAGAGCACCACTGTATGTATGCCTGCAACTCTGCTGGGACTGGTGAGAAAAGAGTGAACCAGACATCATTCTAATCCTCAAGAACTCATAGTTTAGGGTCTGGCAGGTAAGCAAACATTAGATATAGTCTCAAAAGAGCAAAAGTGGATAGATGGAGGTGACATGAGTATGCACGTATTAGAGGAAGGATTACAGAGAAGGTGTCTGAGCTGGGCTTGGAGGAGAGGTCTTTCATGAACTGTCCAAATCCCTCAATTCTATTAGAGCCATGCATTGTTTAACGATGGGGATACAGTCTGAGAAGAGTGTTGCTAGGCAGTTTCATCATTGTGCAAACATCATAGAGTGTACTTACACAAGCCTAGATAGTTTTATCTATGACACACCTAGGCTATATGGTATAGCCATTATAATCTCATGGGACCACCATCGTATATGCAGTCCCTCACTGACCAAGACGTCATTGTGTGGTGCAATATACATGACTGTATATTGTTTTTTATAAAAGAATCCTTTTGGAGAGGGAGAGATTATCTCCCTGACTTGATTTTCCCCACATCCCTGTAAGCCCACAGATGAGGACAGCTGAGAACATCCTGTCAGCTTGGTCAGAAATAGATGACAGATTCCAGGGCACAAAAGCGTGAATAACCCAGGCTACGTTAACAGTCCACTAATATCACTCAGCACACTCAAAATGCTACACCTGTTCATAGTTCTCTGCACTTCCTCACTTCCCTGTATTTCCAGACATGAAATTCTTATCAGTTCAAGTAATGTAGTTTTTCAAAGTAATCTTTCCTTACCACCGGAGACAGCCTAACACAATAGCTTGGAAATTATATTTCTTATTGCAAATGGATACACTGGCATCCTGGTTGATCAACTGGTCTCTTGGGAATTTGGTTCATATAATTCAATTCCCCTGAGCCTGATCAACTCTGGCTCTGATCGGATTGAGTACTGGCCCCTTAGACCATGCTGACTCTCTTCCCTTCCTCTCTAGCTCAGCCTTCTCCAACTTCAGATGCATTTCATAGAGTCTTAAAATTGTAATTGTAAGCATTGACTAGTTCTCAAACAGCCCCATCCCTTAAGAAGATAAATGAGATTGGCACATCTTTCCTACTGTGGCTATTTAGCTATTTGTAAATTTTATTTTAGTTTTAATAAACTATAAACATATCTTTCTCTCCCTCTCTCTTCCCCAGGAGCAGTGACGGACGGCTTCCCACGTAAGAGAGAGGAGGGGGATAGAAGAAACCAAGGTTAGACTGATTGGATAGTAAGACCCTCCACATTCCACAGGCTAATTCTCAAATGGATGTGTCTCTGCAAG
>NW_007728851.1:162091-163915 GCF_000696425.1 Galeopterus variegatus | reverse complement strand
TTGGATAGTAAGACCCTCCACATTCCACAGGCTAATTCTCAAATGGATGTGTCTCTGCAAGTGAACTCAAATCCCCAACTGCTCATATGCCCAGAGATAACAGCCCCTCGCAGTGCTTAGCACGTGTCCACTTAACAAACCCCTCCACAAGTGTCATATCATTTAATCCTGAGAATTCCTTGAGGAAAGCAATGATTCCAGTTTTCTATTGTCATGGAACAAATCGCTCTAAAACCTAGTGGTTTTGTTTTATTACTTTTCATCATTCTGCAGTCTGGGCTAGGCTCCTCTTGGACACCAGGATGACTGACCTTCTCTTTCTCTCCACATAGTGTCAAGGCTTCTCTCTTTTTACATGGCCTCCTTCCACAGTTGCTCTATGTGGTCTCTCCAGCAGAATAACCAGACTTCTTACATGGCAGCTCAGGGCTGCCAAAAGCCAGCAGGCCAGGATAAGCCCCAATGTGCAGCGCTCATCAACCATTTGCATGCTAGTGTTCTACTAGCCAAAGCAAGGCATGTGCCCAAGCCTTGAGTCAGTGTGAAAAGGGACTACACGAGGGCATGGAGGGTGGGTGACAGTTTATTGGAGGTCATCAAAGTAACAGTCTATCTCAGTTGTTTAGTTCTTTTACCTTCAAATGAAGGCAAATGACATCAGAAAATTTATCCAACATCACTGGGACTAAGATCTTCTGAACATAAGTCCAGTGTGTCATTGTCAAATATATATCCACTCAGTCATTCATTTAATACTAATTCAGAACAAGCATGTGTGAAGCTAAGAGTGGGATGCAAAGATAAATCAGACACAGAGAGATCATGTCGGATGGGAGCTTACAGTCTAGGTGAAGATATGCAACTTGTATTACGTAACTACAATATAAGGTTGAAAATGATGTTCTAAGAGGACTGAGGGGGCTTGGAAGATAAAGAGATTCATTTAGAGAAGTGCATCCAGCAAGGCTTCTCACACCAGGAAGTTACAGATGCACAGTATAGAACATGCCGAAATCAGGGGTGGGGTAAGAAATATGGGCATTCCAGAAGTGAATAACATTGGTAAAGACATGGAGAAAGGAAATGGGTAGACACATGTAAAGATTCTACATCTATACAACTCTAGATGTTCTTAGTGGATATCATTAGCAACTATGGCAGAAGTTTAAATGTTTTAACTGTGGCCAATGGGATTTTCTAATATGCTGCATAGGAGCTTTCAAAAACATAGATTCCTGCTCTGAGTACCCGTGACAGAATGGACAATGGCCCCTCAAAGATATCTTCATCCTAATCCTCAGAATCTATGCAATATGTTGCCTTATATGGTAAAAGGGACTTTGCAAATGTGATTAAGTTAAGAACCTTGAGATGAAGAGATTATCCTGGACTACTCATGTGGCTTGATATAATCATAAGGGTCCTTATAAGAGCATGGCAGGTGCTCGAGTGAGAAGACAATGTGATGATGGAAGCATAAATTGGAGTGATGTGGCCAAAGCCAAGGAAATACTAGCAGCCTCTAGAAGCTGGAAGAAGCGAGGGACGAATTCTCCTCTGGAGCTGTCATGAGAAACCAGCCCTGCCAACACCTTGATTTTATCTCCTTAAGATTCATTCCAGACTTCAGACCTCCAGAACTGTAAGAGAATCAATTTGTGATGTTTCATGCCATGAAGTTTATAGTAATTTGTTGCTGTGCAAAAGGAAACTAATGTAGCAACTCTTGTTCTAATCTCTCCTTTCCACCACTCTTCTGTGCCACAGTTAAGTAGATGAAAGAAATTCAGCTTTGTTCCTGTACTAGCTGCTCCCACCCCCCCC
>NW_007728851.1:141786-161806 GCF_000696425.1 Galeopterus variegatus | reverse complement strand
AGTGAGAAGACAATGTGATGATGGAAGCATAAATTGGAGTGATGTGGCCAAAGCCAAGGAAATACTAGCAGCCTCTAGAAGCTGGAAGAAGCGAGGGACGAATTCTCCTCTGGAGCTGTCATGAGAAACCAGCCCTGCCAACACCTTGATTTTATCTCCTTAAGATTCATTCCAGACTTCAGACCTCCAGAACTGTAAGAGAATCAATTTGTGATGTTTCATGCCATGAAGTTTATAGTAATTTGTTGCTGTGCAAAAGGAAACTAATGTAGCAACTCTTGTTCTAATCTCTCCTTTCCACCACTCTTCTGTGCCACAGTTAAGTAGATGAAAGAAATTCAGCTTTGTTCCTGTACTAGCTGCTCCCACCCCCCCCCAAAAAAATGCAGCTCTGCAAATAATCTCATCAACTACCAGTCCGTAAAGTGTTCATCAATCAAACACACGCTAAAGCTAATTTTCTTCTGGCCACATTATAGTCTTACCACCAATTCAATGAAACAAAAAATATAACAACACATGGTAATGCTAATCTCTATTTATGTACATGAAGCGAGAGAATCCAGATCCAAATAATCGCTCCCAGAATCCTATGTAACAAAACTAAAATATTTTCCATTTGCAATCCAGTTGTTGGGATATTTACCAAAATGACCTAAGCATTTTTGCATTGTGTGATCCATTTCCCTATTAAGATTTAGAACATTTTCATCACCTCCAAATTTTCTCTTGTGCCCTTCCTGTCAATTCCCATGCTTTCCCAGACAACCAGTGAATTGATTTCCATCATCACAGATTAGTTTTACTTGTTATACAATTTCATATAAATGAAATCATACTGAATATTCTTTTTGTGTAGCTTCTTTCACTCTGCATAATATATTTAATATTTACCCTTGGTGCATCTAGTTTATTCATTTTCATTAGTGAGTAGTATTCCACTTTATGAGTACACAAGTGTTTATTCTTCTATTGGTGGACATTTGGGTTGTTTCCAGTTTTTAGTTATTATGAATAAAATTTCTATGAACATTCTTATATGAGTCCCTTTGTGAACATATGTTTTCATTTCTTTTGAATAAACAATAGTACAGAATTGCTGTATTGTAGGATAGAAATATGTTTTAGTTATAAGAAACTACCAAACAGTTTTCTAAATGAAGGTGAATCCTACATTTCCAGCAGCAGTATATGGTAGTTCTGATTGTTCTGGATCCTCACCAACATTTGGCACCTTTTCATGTGCTTTTCAGTCATTTGCATACTTTCCTTTGCAAAGTGTCCATTCAAGTTCCTTCGCCATTTTGAAATTGGGTTGTCTTTTTATTATTGAATTTTAAGAGTTCCTTATATACTTTGGATAGAGGTTTTTTGGTCAGATATACATGTTGTGAATATTTTCTTCCAATCTGTGGCTTGTCTATTAGTTTTCTAAACAATGTCTTTTCATGAGCAGAAGCTTTTCATTTTGATGAAGTTCAGTTTACCAACTTGTTTTTCATGATTATTACTTTCTGTGAACTAGGAAACTTTTGACTACTTCTGACTCCTGGAGATAGCCTCCTATACTTTCCTTTAAAACTTTTATAGTTTAAGCTTTTCCATCTAGGTCTTTGACCCATCTCAAATTAGTTTTCATTAGGTAGATGTTAAGGTTCTTTTTTTTTTTTCTCATGGGGATATTCAATTGTTCTAGTAACTATTGTTGAAAAGATTTTCATTTCCCCCTCTAATTGCTTTGATGCATTTTTTCTGAAAATTATTTGACTGTATACTTGTGGGTGACCAAAACCTTTGACCCTGGGGGAAATGGGTTCTTTATCTTCAAGGACAGAATAATACTATTTCTAAGTTTCTTGGGCTCTGATACATATTAAGCGACAGAACAAAGTTTATCAAAGTTCACAGCTAAAATGAATGACACACTTTCAATGGCTCAGTCAGTTTGTGGAGAAGATTTTCTACAAAGTGGTTTGAGTTAACTTAGATAACAGCCTAGAGGCAGAGGCAGTGTTCAATTTGCTTTTTTGGATATGAGCAAATAATCTAGTCTATTGAATGTTTTTGGTTACAACTATCAATGTCTTAGGGCTCCTTTCCTAACCGGCATTTGCTTAAAAAATAAGCCCAAACTTCTTTGTTAAAGAAATTCAAACAAATACTAGAAGAACATGTGACAAGTCACTGGAAAACCCTCAGTTGCTTCTTCTAGGAGATAGGGACAGCAGAGGCTCTGGAGGTGTGAAAAATAGGAATATCCTAAAAATAGGAATGACCATAGATAGAGGAAACGTTTCTCAGAATCAACTTTCTAAAGATGCCAGGACAGCCCTATTCTGCTCTGCAGCTCTGGATATCAGCCATTACCCCAGCCAGTGGTTTCCACCTGTCCTGTCATTTCAAGAGTTTTAATAGTTAGGCTGGGTAGGGAAGTCTTTTATGCAGCCCAGTGAAGGCAGATGTCAGGCAGCCTTCTTGGCACCAGCCTGCAGGTCTGTAGAAGGATCTTTGCAGTGTAAGCAGTGTCTGTGTTTCAGATTCCCAATGGGTGTACAACCTTTGTGAGCACACAATGCCTGCCACTATACACAACTAGGGCCTGGGAGCCTGGGGTGGATGGAAGCAAGCACTGTGGTTATGAAGGGCTGTATATGCCAGTGAACCAAACCTCCAGATGAACCTGTTTATCTTGTTGCCAGAAAGGGCACTTTATCTGGGGAATTAATTCAGAAGTGAAAGGCATCACGTGGGAGTTTAGCTGGATATGCCTAACCCAGGCTTGTCCCTTCTCTTCTTCCTGAAACCTCTAACTCAGCTAAAACCCCCAAAAGGAAAATTATACTTAATTAGCTTAACTACTGGAGACCCTCAAATCTATTCACCTGGTGCAGAAACATGCACACTAAAAACAATAAAACATTTGTTGGGAATGCTAAGCTCTTCATCAAAGGGTGACTCACATAAAGGACCATGGCTAGGCTTCCCCACCCCTTCCCTAAGCCCTGTATTGCTCTGGTAAATTTGAGTAGGAAAGACTAAGACAGATAGGTATAAGAAGTACTAAACCAGGCATGTATATGTCTGTGTTTAAAATCAGAGGGTGGTAGGATTTATGTACGTGTGATAGGAAGGAAGATGAAGGAAACTTGTGTAGCAGAGAAAGAAAGAAAAGAAGAATATATGTGTCAAAGGAAAAGGGAAAAAATCAGTGCAGTGTGTTGTAGTAGAATGGACACATGGTTTGAGGTCAGACATACCTCTGTACCTGCTACTGCTGCAAATAACAACAATGTGAGGGGAAAAAAAGAGGCGTTTGTATTGTGTGCTTAACTGTCCTGGCACAGTGTTAAACCTTTTTAATATATGATCACACTTATTACTTGCAACAGCAATATAGGGCATATAGCATTATTGTCCCCATTTTACAGATGAGGACAGTGGAGCTCAGAGAAATTAGTGCCTTGCCATGTCCTTTGGCTAGCTAATACATGGAGAAACTATGAGTTGAAAATAGCTCTGTTTGCCCAGGTGTTTGTGCTCCATCCAGTAAGTGAATGACAAACATCCATTCAGCAACCTCACTGGGCTTCTAACTAGTTCAAATCCTGCCTCTGTCCTGTGACCTTGGATAACCTCTCTAATCTCAGTTTTCTTTTTGAGAAATATAAATGAATGCCTGTGTTTCCCAGCTCTGAGAGTCTCCAGGAGGATTAAATGAGATAACACGTGTGGAGGTGCTTGGTAAATTGTGAAGGGCTAAACGAATGTGAGGGCTTGTTATTTGGGGTGTTTTTGCACTTTCTGGTTTCTCTGCTCCTTTGCAGAGATGCTCCCACTTATGAATCTGTATAACTGTTTATTTAGCCCATGATATTAGAGGCTACTTTCCATCCAAACACACAAGTCCTTTTTTCTCTCTCACCAGGGGCAGCCACATTCTCTTGCTCCCAGTTTCCAAAAGAAACACAAGTTTGAAGTCAACAAAAAATCAGATACAGTAGATTCCAAATAGCCATGCAGCCAGAGAAGGAAAGGGATGCTCATTCCCTATATCTTACTGAGGGGTGAAGGAATGAAAGTTTGTGGGTTAACACTTTAAAGTTATTTCACACCTGGTAAATACAGCTGAAGTTAGAGACAGTTGAGCCAGAGAGGCAGGGAATCACCATGACTCAGAATGAAGTCTTTAATTTGCTCAGGATTCAGTGTCAATCAGGCTTAGCTAAAATGACTTACTATCAACCACACTCTAAAATATAATTTCTAAGCTGTGTGTTAAGCATTTCAGGTGCAAAGAAAACAGAAGACCAGATAACCTCAGGTGATCAGAGCTTATTGTTAGGCTAAACAGGAGAGGAAGACCACAAAACTGTGCTGAGGACATACATGCTCTCACAGACCATGTATTTCTATGACCCACGCATCCTGTGGACTTGGGGAGAACTGGAACAATGGCTGATCATCATGAAGGGATTCAGGACCAACTTCCCTCCATTCATTGTGTCTTAATCCCAAGAGAAATGTTCTGATTCATAGACATTGTTACCATCCTCTACAAAGTTCCTGCATTGGGTGCAGTTTCATGTGAACCATCTCATAAGTGATTGGCCAACCTTATGCCTATAAATGGGTGTCTTTGTTAGGACACTGGTAATTGGTTCAGTCACTAGGGGCCAAGGCAGCTGGTATAACGCAGACACATGGCATGATGTACCATGTGCAACTAGATTAGCCTGGCATGGCTTTCCTTTAGAAAGGAGCTCTTTCTTTGGAGCATGCCAGGTATGTGGAACTTCAAGCGATACTTAAAAATTTGTGTCAGCTGGATACTTCGTTCCCTGCCCTGTAGGGATACTCTCCATGGGAGCTTTCTTGCTGAGTGTGAAATCAGAGCAAGGGAAGTGAGTTGGATGACCTTAATGATATCAGGCAGTGCCAGCCGGGTGCATAGAGGCTTGCTGAGTACTTCTTTCAACTGAGTAAATGTGTGGGTGTGGATGCTTCCATCACAGGGACTCGGAGCCAAGGCAAGAGAAGCAGGAAGAAGAATCTTGAAGGGTCTTGCTTGGCTCAAGGTGATTTTAGATCTTCTGACTCACACATCAACAGACACACTGTAAGATTACTTTCTTCCTACTCGTTATGTCTCCCAGGCATCGCATCTGCTGGTCTTTGCACAGTGCTGGAGGCAGCATTCTTTACTCTTTGGACTCCATTTTTACTAGGCTACGAGCACACCATTCCCCATCTGTTAATGCATTTTTTAATTTTTTTTTAAATTTCTTTGGGGGTCAGGCGGGAGCATTTAGATTGATGAGCTTTCAGAAGATTTTTTACTAGGCTACGAGCACACCATTCCCCATCTGTTAATGCATTTTTTAATTTTTTTTAAATTTCTTTGGGGGTCAGGCGGGAGCATTTAGATTGATGAGCTTTCAGAAGATCTGCTTTCCTGAGATGACAACCTTGTCCTCTCCTCCTTGACACACACAACACTTGATGGAGGGCTCTTCTGGGCCAGGTGCTGTGCTGGACAGTAAGGGTTAAAACTAGGATGAGAAATATGGTCAAAAACCCTTGCAGTAAGATGGGGAAACAGCAACTTAACCCAATACCTATCTCAATGTGGTATGTGTAATTAATAGATAATGAAAAAGGGAGAGTGAATGGGGAAGTGATTAACTCTGTCTGAAGGGCTCAGGGAAGATGTTGTAGATAGCATAGGAGTAGATCAAGGCGGCAGGTCATGGGACAGGGATGCCAGGTACAAGGCACACGGGCAGGAATAGCATAGCCTGAACTACAAGCTGCTCTGTTTACTAGAGGAAGAATGGTACTGATGATTGTAACAGTAACAACTACTATCCGCAGAGCACTGGCTGGGCTGGGCACTGTGCCAGATGCTTGGATGTATCATCTTTCAAACAACCCTCTGAGACAGGTACGACTATTTCTTACTGATGGAAATTCTTGGTTGTGTCATAAACCAAAGGCAAACTGGCTTAGGCAAATGGGGGAGCTTGGGAAGTCTTCTTATTGCCTTTTCATCCTCTCTTACTTCTCTCCTGTCTTCGTTTTCTCTCTGCAAACTCACCTCCTCCACACACTGGGGCATGTGACTTCCAGTGGCTCAAGAGTCTTACAACTTTGGCTTTTTTCCACCAGAGAGGGATTCATTACCTTCTTCAGTTTTAGTTTAAAAAAAAAAATCCTGGAGAAGGGCTTAGATGGTTCCAGCTTAGGCCAGCTTCCCCTTCTTGGTAAGAATGTGACTTCTCCAATTGGGACTGATGGTTGGATTGGAAGGAGGAGGGAATCCTAGGAGAAGAAAGCACACATGCCCACTGCATTCTTCATTTTATACATGAAGATCTTAAAGCTTTGAGAGGGTGAGTAACATGTTGAGGTCACACAGCTAGTAAGGAGTGGAAACTGAAACCCAGTCTAAGTCTATCTCAGCAGTTCTCAAGCAGGAGCTCTGGAACAAGACCCCTAGAGCACAAATCCTGGCTCCACCACCTGTCAGTTTGGTGACTTTGGAAAAGGCACTTCTTGGAGCTTCTGTTTCTCCAACTGTAGAATGAGAATAGCAATTGTACCAACCTCAGAGGTGAGGATTAAATGCGTCCAGATGCATGAAGAACTTAGATTAGTGCCTGGCACAAAGGATGAGCTTAATAAACACGAGTTGTCATGCTCTCACACTTTGGGCTAACTTTCCTTCCCTCATCTGATGAATGCCTGTCTCCACCTTCAGGGCCCTCAGCTCAGCTGCCAATCCTTGGTGAAGCCTTCCTGATGCCCTGCCCCCCGCCCCCACAAAAAGTCATCCTTGGTGTTCCTGAAACTCTTGCTTTTGTGTCCATCTCCCCTCCTGCTCTTCAAGGCTGTGGGTCTTTCCTCCTAACACTATACTCACCACATAGAATACACTCAATAATTGATCAAAGGTGTAAGTATATAGATTTCATTGGGGGCAACACCAAAATTTAGAGTCATCTGCCAGGGTCATCTAAAGGGAGTGATCAGTTTGCCTAAGCATTATTTTCTCTAACTCTCACATTTCAATTCTTCTTACTTGCCTGCTCTGTACGAGTGCAAAATATCTTTTACGGAGTTCGGTAGCTTGGTCCTTCCTCCTTTGCCTCCTTTGGTAGCTTTTATCCAAATCTGAATGTTAGTCATGTTTGTTATCAATGCTTCCCAGATTCTCCATTACCGCTCCAGCTTGGGTTTCTGTTTACTTGCCATGACTTAACCCTGACCATTCAGCTCTCCTTCCTTATTAGTTTCTGCACACACTGGATCACAACCTGTTCCTGTCCAAGTGAGACCTACTATCACGTTTTTAGGCTTATGGCTCCAGTTGCTACCTAGTCAGTGCTTAAGTAATGACAAGTCTCCAATAACTAGTAATCTGGGTATCTTATACTATTGCCTAATCATCCGACCCGTGGCGCATTTGGGAGAGCGCGGCGCTAAGAGCACAGCAGCGCTCCGGCCGCAGGTTTGGATCCTATATAGGGATGACCGGTGCGCTCACTGGCTGAGCGCCGTGTGGGTGACACCAAGCCAAGGGTTACAATCCCCTTACCAGTCACAAAAAGGACAAAACAAAATTAATATGGTGTTGTATAAAGGAGTGCTGTAGCACAACATTCTGTGGCATTTACACCAGGCAGATACAATAGTAAATAACCTCAAGGGCATAAATAATATAGTACAGTGTAGTAGAATAATTAGAAAGTGGTGAATTTGGAATATTTCTTACTGTTTTCTATGTGCCAAATGATATTTCCAGCATCTCCCTCAGATACAGATTTGAAAGCCCGAACAGCTAATGTTACCTGAGAGTACAGGATTTAAATGACTTCAAATGTCCAATTACACTCTTGATTTCCACCATCTTTCAACACTCTGAATCTAGTCTGTATTTATTCAGCTTTTCAACAAATGCTTAGTGATTTGTTGAAATGCTATCTTTCAGGCACTTTTTTTTTTTGTTAGTTTCATTGGAGTCTAACTGACATACAATAAGCTACACGTGATTAGGTGTACAGTTTGATAAGATGTGACATCTCTATACACCCATGACAGCATCACTGTAATCAAGGTAATGAACATCTACCACCCCCATATTTTCCTCATGCCTCTTTGTGATCCCTCTTCCATCCCCAGGCCACAAGGATCTGCTTTCTGTCACTGTATATTAGTTTGAATTTTCTAGAATTTCTTACCTTTGCTTTTAATATAATCTATTTAATTGGAAGTTTATATAAATTTATTTTTAATAATGGCTGTGTTTAACAAACAGGTCATAAACTCCTGAAAATTTGGTCATCGCCGTTCAGAAGCCATAGGAGCCAGCTTCAGCCCACGACTGGGGTGGACGACTGAACAGAACAGAACTTGAGGGGAGATTCTGGACTTGGGGCCATGTTCTGTTTCCTGATCTTGATGCTGGTTAAAGAAGGATTTCTGCATCATTAAAATTTATTAAGCTGAACACTTAGAATGTGTGGACTTTTCTGAGTGTATATTAAACTTCAACAAAATTCATCCCAGAACAGCACCAAGGATTAAAAGAGGGAGAGGGATTGGATCACATCTCGATGTAAAATCCTCCTCGGGTTTTCTGCTGCATTTCAGTTAAAATCCAAGCTCCTTTCCACAAGCTTTCAAGCCTTGCCCGGCAGGTGCTGACCCCCAGTTGTATATCCAGCTTCAGAAAATCAAGCCGCAGTTCCTCAAACCTAAGTCCTTTCCAGTCTTAGGGCCTTTGCATGTGCCGTTCCCTCTGCCTGGATCTCTTCCTACCACTTTCCCTACACCTGCTGGCTCCTTCTCAGACTGTAGACCTCAGCCTAAACATCACCTTCCCATGTGGCCCCCTCTCTAAAGTAGTCTTACTGTTTTTCTCAAAGCCTTGTTTCTTTCTTCATGCTTTTTAAAACGTATAATTTGTTTGCTTGTTTGTTTTTGGCCTGTGCTTCCTATTAAGCTCCATGTGTTGGAGTGAGCAGGACCGAAGCCATGTTGGGACCTGAAACTACACGGGCTCTGAAAGATATTAAAAGAACACAGGTTTCTTCTTGGCATTCATTTCTTTGAGTTCCCTCGTTTTGTATGGTCATTTGATACTTGAACCTTGGTTATGGGGCAAGATGACATTATTTACATGAATGTAAAGTTGTTTTCCAGTCAGCCTGGAGCTGCAAACTGGCATGTACTATCTGAGGGAAACCAAGGAAGACATCAGTAAAACTATGCTGAGTCCACCCCTCCAGCAGGACCCTGAGACAGCAGCAAGGACAGGAACAGAAACCAGATGGAGTCTTGGTGAGACTGCACCTGGCCTTTATAACTGTCTTGTTCAGCATTCGTGGGCTAGTAGCCAAATCTCCCAAGCCTCAGTTTTCTCATCAATAAAATGGGGTTATAAGAACTATTTTATAGAGATCTTGCGAGGAAAGAAGGAAACAATGTATGTAAAGCACCTGTTTTATTCCTGGTGTTTAATAGAAACCCTCTTGGTTGCCTTTTTCTCACTGTAGTGGCAGCAGCCAGTGGAGGTTGGTTAAGTCTCTCCTCACTATTCCACGAATATCCTAGGCATGGCTCTGATTGTTGCCCAATTTAATTAATGCCCTGGCAGTGAGTTGACAGGCTTTAATTGTCTAAGAAAAGCACTGGTACCACAATACTGTGCTAACACATCAAGCTTCTGCTACTGAATGGCTAATGAAGTCATTCATGGGCACTCTATGAGTGAGAAAAGTAAGCCAGAGATTGGACAGAAAGCTTTCTATGACAGTTGTTAGGCATAAAATCAATAATGCCCCACTTTCCCAAAGAACTGGAATGTTTTTAATGTTAAACATATAGTGCGACATCTCCTGACATACATATCTAGGGATGCTATCCTCTTAAGAACAATCTCTTCTAGTTACAAGCATTTTGTTTCCCATTAACACTTAGCTGTGCTGATCTCAGGGTCGCAGGAATTAAAATGATGTGCTGAGTGAAGTGGGGGAAGGGGAAAGGAACTGACATATTTTTAGTATTTACTTTGTTCCAGACACCATGGTAGGTGTCAACCTCCCTATGAGATTGGCATACTTTTCTTGATATTAAGGACTTTGGATTTCATTTAATTTAAGTGTGAAAGGAAATATATCAGATAAAATCTAAGATGCTGTAATGAAGAGACCCCCAAAGGTATGGGGGTTCCTATAGGTGACAAGTTTATTTTTCTCACATAACTGTCCAGAAGCAGGCAGCCCAGGGTTGTAGGGTGTCTCTGCCGTACTCAAGCTGACACTTTTCATTTCTGAATCCAGGACAGCTGCTCCCTCTGCTGCCACTGCGTTTGCTTCCCAGAGAGCAAAGGCAGGGAAAGGCAAGGTGATCTTTTCTTCAAAGGGCATAATGCCAGAGCACCACACATCATTTCTGTTCATGTCCTTAAATAGCAGTGATTGAAATAATACAGAGGTTTATTCCTGTCGCATGGAACAGTCCAAGGGCCCCCACAGAGTCAGGAAGCACATATTCCACCATCCCCAGGGTTTTCCATCTTCCACATGACAGAAGTAGCTCACCACCACGTGGGTCCACATTTCAGCCAACAGGGAGAAAGGAGAGAACAATCCTTTTCTTCTTAAGGGCACAACCCGGAAATTATTGACATCACTTCTGCTTTTATCCTGTTGCCCAGAATTTAGTCACACGGCTGCAAGGGAAGCTGGGAAATGTGCCTAGGTAAAACTGGTAATTCTGGTATTAAAAGGGAGAAGAAATAAATAGTTTCTGGTAGAAGCAGAAAGACTCGACATCACTTCTGCTTTTATCCTGTTGCCCAGAATTTAGTCACACGGCTGCAAGGGAAGCTGGGAAATGTGCCTAGGTAAAATTGGTAATTCTGGTATTAAAAGGGAGAAGAAATAAATAGTTTCTGGTAGAAGCAGAAAGACTCCTTTAGTGATAATGTTATCTTGGTCAAGGGTGGTAGCAGCTAAGATGGTGAGAAGTACTCTGATTCAAGACACATTTTGAAATCTACTTTTAAAAACCTTCAGCAGGATTTTCTGAAGGGTTGGATGTGGAGTGTGATGAAGAAAGAGGAGTTGAGACCTTTGGATGAATGGCTTCTTCAAGTCACTCAGGGGTCAGCTCCAACAGGGAAGCTGTCCTTGATCCACTGCTTTGTGGCAGTCATGTTACCACATCAACCTAGTTTTTCTTTCAAAACTTATCTCTATCTGAAATTATCTTGTTTTCTGTTTGCTTAATTATTTTCTGCCTCTTTCCACTAAGAGGTATGCTCCATGGAGTGGGAACTTTTTCTATCCCGTTCATTATTCTAGTATTGGCACTAGAACAATGCCCGGCACATAGTAATGTTAAGAGTGGTTGCCAATACTTACTTAATATTTGTTGAATGCATGAATAAATTAAGATAGTTGCTGTTTCTAAAGATGATGACAGAATATAAAGAAAAATTAAATAATACAGTAAGAAAATGGAATGATGGAAGCTGGAAATCTACACATTTAAGGGTCTACCATGTTCTCTAAAAATGATTTAATATTGACCAGTTCTGTCATATATCTTTTTGAAGTTGTTAACCTAAAGTTTGCAGTCTACAAGTGCCCTACCAGAAGAGTCAGGTTACTTTAAAAGAAGAAATGATGAGCTGATCTCAAATATCTCAATCTTCCTTCAGCCCAGTAGATTAGAAGATTAATTTTTTTTAAAGCAACCCCTGGAGATGTAAGGGAAAAGGGTGTAATTCAAGAATTCTAAAAACAATCAAGTGTGATTCAAATATGTAAGAACTCTGGAAGTATATCACGTATATATCCTTTCTGGAATGGAAAGATATCAGTATTTCCCCTGAGCATGATTAGAATAAAGTATTTATGAAAGGGGTGACGTTGTGGCATATAAGGATTATGGGTGAGCATTGAAATATAATATTAAATATTAAATATTAATATTGAATATTAAATAATTGTGGTTATAAAACAACACAAATGTTACAATTCCTGAAAGAAAAGCTGCACAATGTAAAATAATAATACTTGTAGAATATTAATTTGGCTGCTTTAACAGATATCAAATTATCAGTGGTTTAAACAAGACAGAAGTTTATTTCTCTCTCCACAACAGCAGATCTGGGACTCCATGGTGCTAGGTTTCCTCTCTCTTGTTACTGCCCATTCTCTAGAGGGTGGCTCTCTTGGGCTTGGTTGAATATGGCTTGACACCATGTTCAGTGGGTCCATATTCCAGCAGCAAGAAAGGTGCAAAGGTGGAAAGGAAGCAGAAGTTGTACACATCTCTTCCGCTCACATCCAATTAGTCTGCCACATGGCCACACCTAACAGAAAGGGAGACTAGGAAATGTAGTCTCTAATTGGGTGTCACTTGTTTACCTAGAACCTCTATTGTTATAGAAGATGTACAAAAAAGATATGTGTGGGAGAGGAGAAACCATCAATTTTTGCCATACTACTCCAGGGGTGGTTGTGAGAATGAAGTGAAATAAATCAGGACACATGCTTAATGTGAGAGTTCTTCAAAAGGCTGGTGGAGAATTTGTATTCTATTTTAATTATATTTTTTCCATGATCCTTTTAAATACCCTTGTACCTAAACCTGCAACATATGAAGTATCCAGTACTCTAATTGGGTGTCAGTTGTTTACCTAGAACCTCTATTGTTATAGAAGATGTACAAAAAATATATGTGTGGGAGAGGAGAAACCATCAATTTTTGCCATACTACTCCAGGGGTGGTTGTGAGAATGAAATGAAATAAATCAGGACACATGCTTAATGTGAGAGTTCTTCAAAAGGCTGATGGAGAATTTGTATTCTATTTTAATTATATTTTTCCATGATCCTTTTAAATACCCTTGTACCTAAACCTGCAACATATGAAGTATCCAGTAATTATTAGGTACTATTTTAAAATGAAAATAATTTTATTTTTTCTAATAGGAGTGATACACATTGGTTATAAAGTATTCAAACAATATAAAGAAACATGAAAAGAACTAAAGATCACTCTGAACCTCACAACCACTGCTAACATTACGCCCATATCTGATAATTTATCAGGTGTTTCTTTTAGTCCTAATATGTAACGACTTTTATAAGTGTTTCAGAGCTTAAAAAAGAATATATGTTCTCCAATTATAGGATAAATAGTTGATATACATATCCATTATTTCCACCATATCAGTTATGTTTGTATTTTTATGCTATGTTACTTGGGACAAAAAGACTAATGATATTTATATCTTCATTGTGGACTGGACCATTCATAATTATGGAGTGTTTCAATTTTTCCCTTGATTTCACATGGATATTAATATAACAACCATTCTTTTCTGCTGCCCCTTGTCTGGATACTTAGGTTGATATATGATTTTGCCCTGTACCAAGTTTAGGACCTGAACAAATTAATTTTTTTAAACTTTTGTTTAAACAAATTAAATTTTTTAATAAACTCCATTTTCTTCTCCCCTTCTGCTACAACAGGTAAGGTACAGTTTACAGCCACCTGCTTTGTCCTTACTAATCTTAGGTTCTGTAAGAGCCTGAGATCTTTTAAATACATATCCTATTTGGATACACTTCCCTCATATTAAAAAGAACTGTGCAAAATTGTAGCAGCAACTTAGCTCCAGAGAGTGAATTTTCATTAGATTTCAAGTGAAGCTATCAATTCACAGCTAATGGGTAGTTCAAAGGCATATTAAGGGCTTCTTTTGATTCTTCTGAAAACATATACCTTAACATTTATAAAAGTGCTTCGTCTATAGAGAAGCAACCACCTGAGTTGGCATTCCTATTTACAAAGAGGCAAATAAGAGCTTTCCAAATTTATCCTAATTCCTTTTGAGTTTATCTTAAAATTGTAAAGAAAAAGTAAATTCTGGCTTACTCGCACCTGACTATTTTTTCCTAAGAAAATAATAAAGACAATGCCTACAACCGTTTGAGGGTGCCTATCGCGTGCCAGGAATTTTACATACTCATTTTACTCTGATCCTCATAGCAACCCTGCCATGAGTGAGACTGTCACCACTGTGCAGATAAGAGTCCTGAAGCTCAGAGGTGAAGTATCATATTAGTGGAGCTACACACGTAGGCTAGTAGAGACAGGGAGCCACGGGTCAAACCCTTTCTGTTTGACTCCAAAACCTCTACTTGTTCCACTTCACCAACAGCTGGACTTCTGGAGAAAACAACAATTCCTTGTATTCCTTTGTTTTGAGTAATGTTTCCTCTTTTTCTCTCCTTGCATGCCCTTTACTGGAGTCCAAAGAGAACAAACTCCATATGCAGCTACAGAAAGGCAGGTCTGAAGGAATGGAAGGCTAAAACCTGTTTAGTTTACAGTTCAGCAAACAAATACAATTTCCTTAAATAAACCCTCCGGGAGGGTTAATGGAATAAAGCCTCTTGTTATTTTAGTCCTGTAATTCCAGAATGTACCTCAGTGATTTAACAAAGAACATTGATATCAAATATTGCTCTCCACTTATTGCAAATGCCATGCAAAGTTTTGTTGCTGTCTAGAATATATAAACTCTGTAGCAAAATGTTATACCTAGGTTCAGAAATACTAACTGCATTTGGAATGGAAAAATAAGTAAAATTTTCTGAATTACCTAATTTTCTTCCTTACAGCTAACTAAAACCCCTAATATGTAACTTTGGAAAAAAATAGTTGTCCCTCTTGATTGCAAATATATTTCCATTTATGTGAGCTGTACTGTGCAATATAAGGTGTTTTAGTGTCATTGACTAAAAGGATCTGGGAATGATTTAACAGAAATGAAGAAATGGTTTAGACCAAATCCACAGGTCTGAACTACTGGTGCACATCATTATATCTGTTGAACTTTCCACAAATTCAGACCCTTCCCCAGATTTATTGATTCAAAATTTTGAGAAGTGGGGCCGGCCCGGTGGTGCACTGCTACAGTGGGCCACTTGGGAGCACGGCGGCGCTCCCGCCGAGGGTTCGGATCCCACATACAGACCAGCCGCCCACTGGCTGAGCGGGGTGCGGGTGCAACACTGAGGGTTGCGATCCCGTTGCTGGTCCCAGTCCGGTACGGGCGCGACACTGAGGGTTGCGATCCGTTGCCGGTCACGAAAAAAAAAAAAGAAAAAAAGAAAAAAAAAATTTTGAGAAGTGGAGTCACAGGCACGTGTATTTAGAAAATTTCACAGGTGATTTTGATGTGCATCCTTGGTTTAAAACCTCTGGGCTGGAGCATGTCTTCCCTGGGATGTATCACTGGTACACTGAATAGCAGTAAGAGAATATTTTCCTTCGAATGCTGGCTTCCACTCCAAATAATTACTCTTCTCTGCTCTTCGCCTCACTCCAGGGGAAAAAGAAAAAAAGAATTATAAAATGAAATTAAGACAGGCGGGTGTTCAAATATGAGAAATCTGGATCATCTCATTCTCAAAGAAATGCGCCTTCATTGTCTGTTGTGAATACTTGATGTAGGTAGGGTTTAATAGCCACTTGTGTGCTGAGAAAGGGTTTTGGGAACAATAAATGCAGTTTTTATTGACAAAGCCCAACAAAGAAACCAAAATACTTTCTTTTCATTCAATCATATGGAAAATAGGCGTACATAACATTAGAAATCATGCAGTCCAACTGTTTCATTTTATATTAGGAAAAACCAAGCTTGACTTGTATGTCACACAGCTTTTCCCTCAAGTACAAACCAGTCAATTCAATGGCCAACCTAACAATGCAAATCAAGCTACTTTTTTTTTTTTTTTGGAACCCTGGCTTACTGAAATTAGAAAGAACACAGAAACAGCTGTTCAACCACGTTCAGAAATGATATTCTACTCTTCAGTAAAGTATCAACAGCTTAGCCAAGAAGTGTTAAGGGAGAGAAAAAAGATCAACCTGCAAGATTCTTTAGCAGAGTTGCCCATTCTCACAGAGCCTCGCAAAGAGTAAAATAACTAAAGGTACCTTTGTATTTGCTTTCTTGTCATCAATGTAAATTGTTATTTCAGGATGGATATTTAAGAGTAGACTCAGCCAGAGCTTTATTACATGCTGTTTTTCTGGATCTATTCTTGGAGAGAAGCTTTTCCAATCTCAGTCTCTCTTCCTTCCCCAGCCCCCTAAGCAAAAACCCAGAGAAGAGAACTATAAGATAAAGATCTGATATTAAATAATCCATATTATATCATTAATGTCTTGGATGTTATGGACACTGAATTTTGTCCCCCCAAATTGATATGTGCTGAAGTCCTAGTCTGCAGTACTGTACCTCAGAATGTGACCATATTTGGTCTGATATTAAATAATCCATATTATATCATTAATGTCTTGGATGTTATGGACTGAATTTTGTCCCCCAAAATTGATATGTGCTGAAGTCCTAGTCTGCAGTACTGTACCTCAGAATGTGACCATATTTGGAAATAGGGTCTTTAAAAAGGTAATTTAGTTAAAGTGAGGTCATTATGGCGGGCCCTAGTCTAATATGACTGGTATCCTCATAAGAAGATGTAATTAGGATACAGACACACACAAAGGGAAACCATGTGAAGACACAGGGGGAAGATGGCTATCTACAAGGGAAGGAGAGACATCAGAAGAAACCAACCCTGCTTACACCTTGATCTTGGACTTCTAGCCTCCAGAACAGTGAGACAACAAATTTCTGTTGTTTAAGCCACCCAGTCTGTGGCACTTTGTTATGGCAGCCCTAGAAAAATAGCACACCAAATCACTGTATTCATCTGACATGGAGGTGAGATTTAATTCCATTTTTTAACACGTTCATACTCAGAATGGAATGTCAGTGTCATCATTTTGACCCTTTATTTAAAATGAGGACCTGGGCAACGTATCAAGTGCTTCTGCTAGCAAATAACAGAAAACCCAACTCCAAGACCAAAGTAACAAATGGGATGTTTGTTTGGCTTAAACAATTGAAATGTCAAGAGGTAGTGCAGACTGCAGGGGCAGTTTTATCAGGGCGTGGTTTTTCTGCCTTTTCTGCTTACCAGGTATATTAGTTGGGTTAGCTCCTCTCAAGGTGGAAAAATGTCATCAATAGTTACAGATGCGTCTTCACCCTTTCCAAGGAGAAAGAATGGCATCACATAACCTTTAAAAAAAAGCCCAGGCTTCCCTCTGATTGAACCAGTCATTTGTCACACGAACAATAATAACAACAGAAACAAAAACTAATGTTCATTGATCACTTAATATGTGCCAGGCACTCTTCTAAGTGCTTTTGCTGCCTTAACTCTTTTAATCCTCATAAAAAGAGCAATGACAGAAACAACCTAAATGGCCATCAGCAGATGAATGGATCAAGAAAATGTAGTGTATACATACAATGACATCAATGACATACTATCCAGCCTTAAAAAAGAAGGGAATTCTGCGATAAGAGACAACAGGGATGAACGTGGAGGACATTATGCTAAGTGAAATCAGTCAGTCAGAAAGACAAATACAGCATGATTCCACTTATATGAGGTATCTAAAGTAGTCAAATTTAAAGATTCAAAGAGTAGAATGGTGGTTGCCAGGGCCTGGGAGGAGGTGAGAGTAACTAATCAACAGGCATCAAGTTTCAGTCAAGCAAGACGAAAAAACTCTAGGGATCTGCTGTACAACGTTATACCTATGGTCAACAACAATGTATTTTACACTTAAAATTTTTTAAGACGGGAGATCTCTTGTTAAATGTTATCACAACAAAATGTAAGAAAGAAAAGAAAAAGAAACAAAAAACCATCAAACACAAAACAAAACAAAGAGCAATGGAACTACACTGATTTGTTAATTCAGTCAAGGTCAGCTGCTGAACTGAGGGGGAGACTGGATGTGAGATTACAGCTGCCTGGAAAATATAAGATCGTTAAACAAGGTGCAGAATAGTTATTTGGGAAACAACCATACTATGAACTACAGCCATGTCTCTGAAAAATTATAACTGCTACATGCTTCAGTTTTCCTTAATGATCTAGCTTAATACAGTCAAAAAGCAAGATATGTTTTTCTTTCATTGTCTATATTACCTAAATTATCTTTTGCCCTAAATGTCCTTTTGAATGTCACATTATGGGTTTGTCCTTGCACGTACAGACGCCGACAGAGAATGAGTAGTTGGGAAGCATGCAGGTTTCTGGTAATTCCCCGACATGTGACCAGCCTTCTTCCTGCAAGTTATAGTGACTGCTTGAGTAAAAATCTAGGTCCCTTTCATTCTGCTGCTGTTCTCCTGACATTTGCAGAGAGGTGTAGAAACCTCGGCTTGTGTGGAGCTGCTTTCTCTGTTACTCTTGATTCTCAGTAAGAAAGGAGCAATCAGAGAGGCCTTTGGTTCAGCTTTAATTTGTCCCACTCCCACCCTTTTCCCCAGCTCCCACTTTGTACATGCTAGTGGTTCCCTGTAAGGATTGCATGCACTGATTTGATATTTTCCAATTTTCAAACTTAAATTCAATTAGAATTTTATCATGGATCATAAAAAAACAGAAATACATGTATAATGATTTATGGCATTCTAGTAATCAAGTGCTCATCTCAGGCTTCAACGATTTGAAATAAACAACGTACTATTTCCTGACTGCATGCTAAATATTTAAATGTCGTATTGGTACACATTAGTAAAACTTTCAGAAAATGATTTGACAACGCTTTATCAAAAGTTACAAAATATTTGTATCTTTTCTACAACAATTTCACTCCTAGGAGTTATTTAAAAGTGGAGGGGGAAAAGCATTATGCACAAGGATGTTCATTCAAGACTAGCTTAGAATAACACAAATGTAAACAATATACTGTACGTTCCAACCATATGCATGGCTAAGACAATTATAGTAAAACCTCCTGGAGGGGAATATTATGTAACTATTAGTAGTTCCCTTTGTTTGGAACACTTTCCACCCCCTCTGCCTTACTTCTCCGCCAGCTAACTCCCACTTAGCCTTCAAGACTCAGGGTACCCACGCCTGCACTTGGCCGCCCCTCCTCCTCCGAGCTTATGCAACCCCTGGGCACACCTCCGTTAAAACACTTAGAGACCTCTGCATGTAACCCCCTGAGTTTGCCTGTCAGTCTCGCCCACAGGACTGCCTCTCACTGTGGCAGAACCCTGCGTTTGCGCAACAAGTGAGAAATCAGAAAGGGACGGGCAAGAAATACAATTATTCCTAAAACATAAACTTTAGGCTTCAGCCAATTCCGCGATGCCTTTATTCCCAGCTCCCTCACCCCCTTCCAGCCCCATCAGCAGCACCATCACCGCCGAAGGCTCTTGTGGAAGGTGAGGAATCTGCTTCGAAGTCTTCTAGGATTATCTTTGGGGGAAAGTGCGTGGGAGGAGATCAGAAATGGGGCCTCTGGAATATTACTGCAAAACTCCAGAAACTATTAACATTCCTTTGTATTGCCTTTCATCTAGGTTGTTTCCATGCATGTCCGAGTTGCCCACACAGAAACTGGGACTGCAAACGATCGTGACTCGGTTTACACTGAAAGGCGACGCGTTCCCTTCTTTCCGGCAGCACGGCTTCCAAAAGGATGAGCGTGGACTCATCCCTGCGCCAAGTGCCAGAGTGTCGAGGTCGCTTTCCTCCCCCTGCACTTCCAGCCGGGCTCCTAGATCCTTCGCGCCTCGCTCCCTTTCGCCCGCCCGACTTCTGAGCGGAGCGCTGCGGAGAGAGGAGAACCGGTAGATCCTCGCGGAGCCCGCCCGCCGGGCCCGGCCCCATCACGTTGGCTGTCGGTTGCATCCCGGCTGCGCCCGGGCGGGGAGGCGCCGGGGGTAGCTAAGGGGAGCGGGTCACGTGAGAGGAGGAGTCTGACCTACTTTTCCCCGGCGGCAGGCGCATGCGTACTTCCCGGCTGCGCGGCGACCAGGGACGCTCACGTGGAATCGCACGTGCCCGGTCTTCCACCGGCTCCGGGCTCCGGGCGGGGCGCGCGCAGGGGCGGGGCC
>NW_007728851.1:141411-141776 GCF_000696425.1 Galeopterus variegatus | reverse complement strand
CTGGAATATTACTGCAAAACTCCAGAAACTATTAACATTCCTTTGTATTGCCTTTCATCTAGGTTGTTTCCATGCATGTCCGAGTTGCCCACACAGAAACTGTGGACTGCAAACGATCGTGACTCGTTTTACACTGAAAGGCGACGCGCGTTCCCTTCTTTCCGGCAGCACGGCTTCCAAAAGGATGAGAGTGGACTCATCCCTGCGCCAGGTGCCAGAGTGTCGAGGTCGCTTTCCTCCCCCTGCACTTCCAGCCGGGCTCCTAGATCCTTCGCGCCTCGCTCCCTTTCGCCCGCCCGACTTCTGAGCGGAGCGCTGCGGAGAGAGGAGAACCGGTAGATCCTCGCGGAGCCCCTGCTGTACCG
>NW_007728851.1:126219-140411 GCF_000696425.1 Galeopterus variegatus | reverse complement strand
CCCCTCCCCGCGCAGCCCGAGGGAGACTCAGGCTGCGAGGCCCGCAACCATCACTGGGCGGTGTAGATGGTTGGTGATATGTGGGCAGAGTGCAGGTAGACGTGAACCTGGGGTTCTCAAGGGTAGACGCCAGACCTGTGGACATGGGAGGTTTGCATTGGAGGAGTGAGAGGTGATGCTGGCAATGTCAGAAACCAGGTTGCCCGGGCTCCACTACCCTGTGGATATAGACGCGGTGCAATTATTTGAATTGCCCTTGCTTCTATTCCCACCTGTTCATCGTTTCCGAGTCTCATCCAGTTATGGGAGAGAACATCCAAGGGCTTTCTCATATGCTCTCCATCAGTCAGCCAGTTACTGTCACCCGGCAGTTCCTGCCACGCTTTTCCTCTCCTGCTCTGATCCTCCTCCTATCACCCTGTCCTGTGAAAGCAAGAGGAAAGACGTCTCACCATCTCTTGGCTAGTTATATGGGGAGGAGAGAAAAGGTTCCAAGAATGATTCCAGACATACCCACCGTGTTTGCTCTGCTGTTACGTCATCACGGAATACATTACACACAGAGCGTGCGCGTCATTGGCGTGTTCACACCATGAGGCGGCAGGACTCATCTAACACAATGGGTGCTCAGATCAAGGCCTCCTCTCAAGGGCAGAACCCGGACAGCGGAGCAAGTGAAGCTGCTAGGGTGCAGAATGTAAGGAGGCTCTCATTCTGGGGGCCGTGCAGGGGCGACCTTACAGGAATAGTGTGCCACTGTCTTTATCTTCTGGTTTGCACAGGCCAAAAGTAGAAACCTGAAAGTGCCCATCTGAAACGTCAAGAACCACAGCATATCAAGGAAGTCTTAATAGTAGGCATTGGTAGACTCATCCCCCTATAAGAGTATTTATCTGTGCTTATCTCTTCCTTTCTTTTTAAAGTTTTTCTTAACCATCCTTTTTTCTACAACCCAAATCATACCTTGGACTTTGAGTTATTAACCTGATGTGTGAATGTATGTGGATATATAAGCTGTACTCATATATTCATTCATCTGATAATTAAACAAACATACAGTAAGGATCTACAGGGATAGAACAGGAATTCATTAGTTGTTGAGACTACAAAGAAAATAAACAAAAATTAATGAAAGGCTTGCCTTCCAGGAGATCGCAGTCTATTATGAGAGTTAGTATAGAAGGAAGATAGGCGAGTGTAAAAGTTTGTTAGGGTGCGCTGGGGGTCACAAAAGAGTGAATGGTACCTCTGTCATAGTTGTTAGTGGGTGGGAGGTAGGAGGTGACATAGCATTCCTACCTTCATGTAGCATGTGATACCTGAGCTAGGTCTTCAGAGTTGAGGCTCCCATAAGCCACGCATTATGCTAAGCAGTTGGGGTGGGGAAGGAGAAATACTTACATCCTAGATATTTAAAAATTCACAGTCCAATTGGGGACAGGCTCCAAAATGGCAAAGGTCCTGAGAAATGGTCAACAGAGGATTCTACCCACTGTTATGAAGGGACAAGAGAGAGGACAAGATGCTTGCTATGTGGGAATTGGGAGAAAAGTTTTGAGCATGGCAAAAAAATCCCCCCATTCCATAAATCCTGGTATAGTGAACTTAAAGATTACTGGGTGGGGCTGAGTGTATTTGCATAAGGAGACAACTTTTATGAGGACTGAAAACTCCCTTTCTCTTTTCTTTTTGATGTTCAACATCATTGAAAATCTCTGATGATTGAGACAGTATTCACTGAGACCAGAAAGTAGAAAAGGATAACAAAATGTCATGGTGATAGAGAGGGGGTGTGGTGGGTGACAGGACCTCAATTGTCAGATTAAGGATGAAGCATGTATTCGAGGCTGGACCATTTTACCACCCAGGGAATACTGGCACGGAATGACCATAAAGTTTGGAGTTCATAGATGAGCATACTACAGGAAGGAAAAGACTGATTTCCCTTCTCTCACATTTTTCCCAAAACCAGACCAAACCTTGTGAAATGCTGTGGCAGAAAAATCCACTGCTGAAGAATCTTTTTGGATTAGCAATAAACCATGGCCTCCTGCTTTGGCAATGCACTCAATGCAACAGCTTGTTCTCAGATGATCCAGCTACCGGTGTGTATCAGTCAGGATTGGCTAGGGTAGGTCACAGTAACAAACCCAAATCCCAGTGGCTTAAAAGAGTAAAGAATTATTTCTTGTTCATACTACATATCCATTGCACATTGGTGCCCCATCTCCTCATCGTTCTCATTTGTGGGCTGAGACAGAAGGTATAGCCTTTATCTGAGACATTGCTGGTCTCCTTGACAGAGGGATAATAGAGCTTGGGAAGGTCCCACATCAAATAATTAAATGTTCCAGCCTGGAGGTGACACTCATTGCTTCCACTCATGTGGTCCCACCCAGCCACAAGCAGTCGAGTAAGTGCAGCTCTACCTGATGCCAGGAAGAGAAAAGGAGCTGGAATATTTGTGAACAGCTTCGACAATTGCTATGCATGCGACATCCTTTGCCTCAAGGTGACTCACCAAATTCTGACTCCAGTAGGCAAGTTGAAATACTAGAAATGATCTTGATGGTAGGAATAATAATAACTAATATTTACTGAGCACTTGTGAGTCTATTGGAATAGAGGTAGATGCTACTCTAAGCACTTTCCCTATAATAACTTATTTTCCCAACAACCTTGGAGACTGAGTTGATCACAGAAAAGGTCACTCTAGGGTAGGGAGGAATGCAGTCTCTCAACAGGGAGTGTAACCTTAGAGTCTCATGGATTTTATTATTAACAGAAAAATGAACTTATTTTATGAACCAGGTTTATGAAGTGGGACATATTGATTTTACATCTATATCCACTTCCTCTGTGTATAGGATGAATTCAGTGTGTAACAAAACCAGGGAAATATAAGTTCAAGGACATAAATAAATTAACTAGGACATTGTTTTTTGTATTCCATTGTCCACAGAAATAAGAGTTACTTTGTCAATTCATGCGTAACCTTTTATTAGAGGCTTTCCTCATCCAAGCAACCACAGGCTTCTCAAGGGAAACAGTGATTAGGACACCTTCCTCCACATTGGCTCAGGGTTCATCCCTAGAGGGAAGATGCCAGGAGTGCTTACTATGAGTGTGTGTGTGTGTGTGTGTGTGTGTGTGCGTGCGTGTGTGTGCATGTGTGTGTGTGTGAGAGAGTGGGGGGGAGAGAGAGAGAGAGAGCTTGAAAGAGAGAGCAGACACTAGAGATCAGGCATGTTTGTGTCTCCTTATGTGTTTTTCTTTTTATGTCTGTATACTTCGCCCAGCTACTCATTAGCACCTTATCAAGTCTCCTTTGTAGCTATTTTCACAGCCTCCAGTGAGAATCGCCTATCAAATGTTTCTGAGCAATTGGTGCTGATTCAGGAAAATGTTTTATGAATTGCACACCAAAATAGTGAAATGAAATTAGCTAGCATTTGAGCACTTATTACATGCCAAGCACCTTGCTAACAACTCTACATGCAGCATGATGTTCATCCTCAAAAAAAGCTAAGATGAGGTGGGTCTGTCATCCACTCTAGTTGACACATAATGAAATGGAGGCACAGAGAAGTTGTGCTGCTGTTCAGCAGACCCAAGGTCTTACTGACTCAGGGCCCACACTTGGGACGTTGCACTGTCCTGCCTTTTCAAGCCTTCCTATTGCCTGCCCAAGTCTGGCACTCTGGGTTCTAACCCCAGGTTACCTTTAAAACTTTATTGTCCTCTACCCACTTAAACTTCTGGCTGCTGAGTGATCGGCTGTTTCCTGAACATCTCTAAGTTGATGCCTCCAGCTTTTCACCCACAGCTCGCTCTGTCCTCTCTTCCTGCAATGTCCTCCTTCTCTACCTGCCAGAGTCCTACTGCACCTTCCAGGCTCATATCAAGGAATGCTTCCTTCCCAAATGCTATCTCGTCCTAACCTTGTCTAACTCCTGCCCTCCCTTCATGTTGCTTTTTTTTTTTTTAACCTTTCCTGGGTGTCTCACCTTGGTCCACCCGATGTTATAGAGCATGGACTACGTCATGTGCCTAATTTTATCCTGCAAGCACCTAGCTGACCATGTGGTACACATAGTATATGCTTGGTGAATGAACAGAAGGGATATTTCTATAGGCCTGAGAAAATGTTAGATGGTTACAGGGTAAAATGAGAGCATTACTTCTCCTCCTCTAGCATGTAAGGAAAGACACATTGAAAAATAGAAGCTAATGAAAATAAAGCTTGTTATAATAGGCTCAAATATTCATTGATCAAACCTTGTCTTTCAGAAATTAATGATGTTCTAAGAAAATTTGATACAGCCTGGCCATTCATCCATGTATTCAACAACTATTTATTAAATGCCTACTATGTAAACAGGTGCTGTTCTAGATGCTGGGGATCCAGTATAAACCAAACAGACAATAAACAAATAAGGAAACATATGGCATGTCAGATGGTAATAAGTGCTGGGGGGCAGGGTGAAAGGACAGGAACAAAAAAAGCAGGATGAAGGACAGGAAAACTTGGGGTGGGATTGAGCAATATAATGGTATCTGCAGTGTCAGGAGAGAAAAGACCTGAAGAAAATGAGGGAGCAAGCTCTACAGGTATCTGGGTGGAGAGCATTCTAGGAAGATATAACAGCGAGTGCAAAGGTCCTGAGGCAGGGGTGTGCTTGGCATTCCATGAACAGCAAGAGGACCATGGTGGCTGCAGTTCACAGAACAAGGAGGAAAGAGATAGCAAAGGAGGTTGCAGAGGTCACATGCAATGGGGCTGGTGCACATCAGGTAGAGTTTTTAATCTGTGGAAGGACTTCATCTTTTAGTGATCGAGCTAGAAGTTGTGGAGGGTGGTGAGCAGAAGAGTGGATGATCTAACCTCCATATTAGAAGAGCCCCTCTGGCTGCTGGGTTGAGAACAGTCTATAATGGGGCAAAGCAGTAGGCACAGAGACAGAGAGAGGGCTGTTGCAGTGATCCAAAGGAAAGCTGACAATGGCTTAGTCCAGAGCAGTGGTTCTCAAACAAGGGCAATTTTGTTCCCCAGGAGACATTTGCCAATGTCTGGAGATGGTTCTATTTGTCACAACTTGAGGGAGAGGGAGAAGAGAAGGTGCTATTGGCATCTAGTGGGTGGAGGCCAGGGATGCTGCAAAACTGCCCCCAGTGCACAGGATTGCTTCCCCCAACAGTGAATTATCCAGCCCAAATGTCAACACAGCCGAGGCAGAGAAACTGGTTTAGAGTGGTAGTGAGTGGTGATGGTGAGAAGTAACCAGCTTCTGGATGTGTTTTGAAGGTGGTGCCAGTGGGATTTGCTGATGGACTGCAGATGGGGTGTGAGAGAAAGAAAAGAGCCAAGGATGACTTAAAGTTTGTTGCTGGAGCAACAAAGAGAGTGGAGTTTCCATTAAGCAAGATGGGGAAGACTCTGGGAGCAACAGATCTTGGAAGCCAAGCCAGCAGCTCGGTTTGGGATGTGTTAAATTTCATCAGAGTTTTGCTCCCATTCCCAGGGTTAAACAGAAGTCTTATGAAAAAATGCAGAGATAATACAAAGCAGATATCCCCCAAATTATTTATATTTAGGTTTGGACTGCATTATATGATATTCTCCCAGCAAGTGTGTTGTCCTACTTATATTTTGCTTACGTGAGTATTCACCAGAGTTTACAATTCTGGAGCATGGTCTGCTTGGGGAGGGCAGACGAGGAAGCTTGGGGGGCTGAGGAGGAGGGGAGAGCAAATAACAGCTTAGCATTAGGGTCTAGTCTGATGCCAAAGATGATCCTGTTTTCCTTCAGATTTGAAGAAGACACTGGGAGGGAGTGATCAGTATCTCTGCTCACTATCATGGGTGAAAAGGCTGGAATGTGATTGCTTGTCTTTTTCTCAGTGTGACATGTGGTGCGGATACCACAGTATCTATGGTGAGGTGGTATCCGTGGGGAGTGTCCATGTCACATGGTGAGTTAGTGCTCACAGTATCTATGGTGAGGTGGTCATGGTGGGGAGTGTCCATGTCACATGGTGAGTTAGTGCTCACAGGAGCCAGGCGGGGCCACATTCCAGCTTTGCCACTAACTGTACCCTCACTACGTGCAAGTTACACGGATCCTCTGAGCTTCTGTTTTATCATCTGTGACATGAGGATAACAGTAGTTCACTCATAAAGTTGATGGAAGAATTAAATGAGCTAATACATGCCAAGGGCTTAGACTCCTGTAAGGCATGTAGTAAGTGCTCAGTAAACATTTGCTTACTGTTACTGTGACAATCACAATCTGGGGGTGAGAAAAACCCAGCTTCAAATTCCCAACTTCATCATTGTGAACTTCAGCAAGTTGAACTTCTCTGATCCTCAGTTACCTCATCTTCAAAATGGCTATGATAAGATAGATCTACGCCCTAGGTATGGGAAAATTGCAGAGTCTACATAACACAGGCAGCAGATCGCCTGGACCCAGCAAGCACTCAGAGAATAGGACTAGATCATTAGCGAGTGAAACCAAAGTCTTGTGGGGGTGACTCGAACAGATCCTCATCTTGAAACAGCACCACCACGAAGACCCCTTGCATATTTCTAAAGGCTGCTGAGAATCCAGAGCCCCAGAGAACCAGATACCACAAGCAAAAATTCTTATTGCTAGGCAAGCAGCCCTGAGATGGAAGGTAAAAGCCCAGGACTGGATAGGACAATTATATTATGTTATGTTATGTCATGCTATATGTTATATATGCATATATATGCTATATGCTATATGTTATTTTAAAAGAGAAGGAAAGAAGAAATGACTGTAGTTTGAAACACATGAAAAAAAGAAACCAAACAATCCCAAAAGACTCCAGTGTTCCTGGAGGGCGGGACAGAGCAGGTTCCCTGGAGAGCAGATACTCAGATGGGCTTGTGCTGAGAATGGAACTCTTGACACCCTTACAACAAACTCCATAATGTGGTATGGGACAAAGCAGGGGGATTGCAAAGTAAGTCATGGGAGAACGTACGTGTTTTATGCTTTTCAGACCAAGACAGCAGCATCCTGAATTTATACATTCTCAATCATTCACCTCGCCCACATTTACTGAGAGCTCGCCATGGGCAGGAGTTACGTTAGCTGGTTTAGATACAGAGATGGATAAGATACCATCCGATCCGTACCCTCAGCTATCTTACAGCACAGTAACAAGGTAGATGCACATGCAGCTGGTTTAGAGGCAAAACCGTGTAGAATTTAGTGCTTTCTCAAAGGGTGCATGGGAAGCCACTCATACTGAAAGTCATCAAATATGGTAGAGAAATGACAGCTTTGACCCAGCCACAGTGCTAAGAGGTGAGAATGCAGGGATTAATCACATGTGGTCCCTGTCCTTGAGGAGCTCCACCATCTGTAAGGCCTGAGATTGTCTGTATGTGGCCTGACTGCTGTGTGTGGACAGGTGACCATGCCCCGGGCAGATCTCGGATTCTCCTCGGCCACCACTTTTGGCTTCCCTCAACCCCCTCCATGTTGGGCTACCACTGACGTCCACATTGTGGGATCAGAAACTCAGATTAGGAGGACTCCTTAGTGATAGTCTATTCAATATTTTTCAAACTTTGTCCCAAAGGTTCCAAGGGGCTCTCACCCGGGCAGTTGAAGGAGAGAAAATAGGAGAAAGAGAGATGAAGCCATATCCTTTTAAATTTGAACCAAAGCAGTTCTGTTTTTATTTATTTGATTGGTCTTTATTTTCTTTCTTTCCCTTTTGTTTTTTCGGTGGCTGGCCAGTTGGAGATCCGAACCCTTGACCTTGGTGTTAACAGCATCACGCTCTAACCAACTGAACTAACTGGCCAGCCCTGGTCTTTATTTTCACTTAAAGGATTCTGAAGCTGGGAAAGGTTTAGGGGGCACCGATTTTATTTTTATAGAGAAGAAATCTGGAAGAGAAATGGCTTTTCAACATATCAGAGTCAGAGAAAGCTAAGATGAGAGCCTGGGTTTCCAACTCGTGGGCCCCTGAACTTTCCATGGTGCCCACGTGCCTCGCTGTGAAGTGGGGGCACACCCACGGGGGCCTCGAGCTTCTCCTTCCAGTGAGTGGAGAGAGGCCGTGTGATGGGTTTTCACTCAGGAGGAGACGGAGGAGTGTGGAAGAGCTGTTGTGTATGGGTTCTGCCCAGCACCTCTCCCTGCCTGCAGGTCAAGGTGGTGTTGGGCAAGCGTGTGGAACGTGGGCGTGTGCTGGGAAAGAACCAGAGATCTCTGCCTGATTCTGAGAAATGGAGCTCAGTCGGGAGCCCCTGGGAATCAGAGAGTTGGAAGGTGGCAGAAATTAAGTGTGTTTTGGAAGAGGGCGAGCTTATGGAGTGTCCCAGAAGAAACAGAAACAAGCAGCTTTTCCCCAGGCACAAGGAACTTGAGCAGCTTTTAGGATGAGTCCTTTGCTAAGTGCCTAGTCTGTGACATAAAGAAACCTACAGTCCAGCGGAAAGTTAGGGCATAAGGCCAATGCAACGGTGAAAAAGAGAGGGCCCTAAGATCCAAGAGAACATGTGCCACGTGAGCTAGAAGGGAAATCGCTGACACTTCCTCCTGAGCTGGCCTTGGAAGCCAGCTAAGCCAGCAAGAGGTGGGAGAGGAAAGTGCATCCCAAGGGTGCAGCAGGAGGCAGGGGCAGAGGCTCACTAGCCCTGAGTGGGGAAGTGGGAGTGCTTTGGTCTGGTCTGAGCAGAACCTGAGGTGGAGTCCTCAGGGGTCCCCATTCTCTGCAATACCAGGTGAGCCATGGCTGACATGGGTAGCTTTGGAGGATTTGGTTCTGCTGCTTAGTGAGAGGAAGCCTGGATCAGATAGAGACAGTGGATGGTTTCCAAATGATGCAACATCTCCCCTCTTCCTTCCTTTCCAGTGGGAGAAGCTGAGAGCTAAGGATCTGTGGGGTCCTTTCCTAAATTTGTTTTGCTGTTGTTGTTTGTTTAATTTATTGAATCAAAATTGAATGTACATATTTTGGGGGTTCAACATTGAGATATGTTGATCAAATCAATATTACTAACATATATATTGTTACAAATTGTAATTATTCTTTATGCCCCTTGTCCAATCTCTCCCCATCCCCCTCTCCCTCCCCCTCCCCCCTCTAATTACCCTAGATTTCTTCTCTCCTTCTGAAAGAGTTATGGTTACTCTGTTGATTTGCTGCCTAGATGATCTGTCCAATGCTGAGAGGTGTGACCACGTCCCCCAATATTATCATAGAGCAGATGCTTCTTCTGTCACTCTGATATGGCCTTTGAGAAGAGGGACATCCTCTTCTTTTCTTTATCTTTGCTGGTGACTCCTTGTGTCAATGCACTTCAGTGGTTGGCAGACTATCTGCGTGGTGGTTTTCGCATCTAGCCACTTTCACGGCAGCCATGGTTACTGTGGTATCTGCGGTGGGCCACCTACATGGAGATGATGTTTTTGGCATGCTCCTTGGTGCTGGTGGTGTGCCTGGCTGTGGGGTGTATCTGGTCCCTGGCTCCATGGCTCGGGTCACTGGGAAGGGCCACAAGGCACTGGTGGTGTGCCTGGTTGTGGAAGGGGGGTCCAGTCCCTGGCTCCATACCTCAGGTAACAGGGCAGGCCACGAGGTGCTGGCATGGTGTGCCTGGTTGTGGGAGGGGAGTCTGGTTCCTGGTTCCATGCCTCAAGTCCCTGGGCGGGCCCCAAGGTGCTGGCGTGGTGAGCCTGGTTGTGGAAAGGGGGTCCTGTCCCCATCACAATGCCTCGGGTCCCTGGGTGGGCCCTGAGGTGCTGGCACAGTGTGCTTGATTGTGGGAGGGAGGTCCAGTCCCCAGCTCCAAGCCTCCAGTTCCCAGCCAGGCCCCAAAGCACTGGTGGAATGCCTGGGCCAGAACTAATTTTTTGTCCTTTGCTTACTTCTGAAATGGGGGAACTTCCTGTGGGAACCAGTACTTGAGCTGTGTGATTGAGTAAATTGCTGCTTTGCTGCTGTTTCCCTAGGGAAGGCTTTTTGTGCAGCTCAGGGTTTAATGGTTGACCTTATAGGTACTTCCAGCTCTCCCGAGACCTGGTGGATCTGTGTTGTGTAGAAGCTCTGATCTGGGCCTGAGTTTTTCATCAAACTGCACCCCATGCAATTCTGCATTCCTGACCAGTCTCCTCTAAGCAGTTCTACACTGATTGGGAGGTGGGTCAGCTGTCCTTGCTGTGTCCCAGTGTTCTCCTGGTGGGCTCGTCTCCCCAACTGCTCATGCTCCAAACACTTCCCATGGGATGGGCCCTGTGCCAGTCCCTTGTGATGACTCACCGGCCTCTGAGTAGCTCCCTTTTTTCAGTGGCTCTGGCTCCTTGCTCCTGTGTGGGTCCACAGGAATCCTAATAGTGGTCTTGCTACCCTGGGGGCTGCCAAGGCCTTCTTCTCCCCTGCCACCTCCAAGCAACTCCATCCGAAGGGCACAGAAGTGGCTTCTGCTGGCTCCTGCTCCGTGTGCTCAGCAGCTCCAGACTTAAAGCAGCTGCAGCCCGAAATGCTCAGAGCAGTTTTTTCTTTCTCTCATCGTGGTTTCTTCTGCCTTCATGAACATCGTAGGTCTCCCCTCCTCTTCCCCTGAGCTCCAGCGGCCCCAGCTTGGCTGATGTCACATTTTCATAGTTGTAAATTGGTTGATTTGTGGGAGTGATGCTGGGAACTGTCATTCCACCATCTTGACTGGAATGCCCCTTTCCTAACTTTGGAAACCAGCTTGAAAACCAGCCTGAGCTCACAAGGAATTACCAACCTTCCTGAGTCAGTATGAAAACTGCCCTTATTGTGCCTTTGGCGCTTTCCCAAGTTAGCACCTGACATAACTCAAGAAGAAGAGAGGGAGCAGAGCATGGTAAACCGAGGATACCTACCTCCCCCTATTCCAAGAGAGGGTGGAAAAGTGCCAAAGGTGGGGAGTGGAAAGGAGACATTAGAGCCGTCCTGGAATGTTGTGGCTGGATTCTGATGCATTTCAGTTCTTAGAAAATTAAGTCATTACTAAAGAAAATTTGAGGATAGTGAAATGCTTTCCAAGCTATCTGGTTGCCCCTGACAAAATAAACATACAAACAAAATAATTGCATGTTCCACTATGGACATGTGGCCAGGTGGACAGGAGCTACCACACAGAGTCTCCTTAGGAACCAGCAGGTGGACATCATTTTGAACCAATTTTGATCCATTGTTTTCCTTTTAAAAAACCATCCAAATTAGAATGAGAGTATGCATGATATATATATATTTTAAGTTTAAAGACAAAATCTCTTTATTATACTTCTAAAAAGTTCTAACTAACATACATTACTCAAACAAACTGCAGCAGAATATTTACTTTCATGGTCAGAACATCTTAATATATTACAAAGTACAAAAAAGTAGCAATAAAGCATGAATAAATTTTTATAAACATATATATGTATCAAATGAGAGAAAGGACAGGAATGAAGATACATATACCTTTGTGCTTATAAGTCTTCTTCACATTTTCTGCATAGAACATAGCTTCGTAATTAGCTAATTTTTAAAAAAGAAGTAAGGGAATTCCTTGCCTCCTCCTTCCCTGGGAATAAAGGGGGAATGTTCATTCATAGGATATGATTTCAAGTCCCCTCACCTTTATTTCTTGAGATACACAAGCATATGTTGTGCACAGAAGTATGTCCTACCTCCGGATGTGTTCTATCACAGCAGCAGCCTCTCTTGCTTTAGGGACCCTGGATAAGAAAACATGGCTCAAGCTTTCACTGGTGTTTTTGTTAGACTGTCTTGTGGGTAGGCCATTTGCGTTGTACTTCTAGCAAGCTATGGACCTGCATTTTCTTCTTATTTGGCAAGATTGGTTGATGCTTCAAGCATTCTGTCCTTGAACTCTCTGCACTCAGAGAAGGAGCTGGTGTGAGTTCCAGAGACTGGACTCAAAGCAGAGGGAGGGTGAACCAAGAGAGGTCAAAGCTGAGCAATGGGATCATAGCGGCAAAGGGGAGCCCATGGTCAGAGCCAAGGGACAAGTGTTCAGTCAGAGTCAAGGAATGGTGCAAGAGGGCAGGAGCCAAGGCACCAGACTGGGTCAAGAAATGAATGAAGTGGTGACCACGGGCAATAGGGCTCTAGACTTGGCTGTGTAAGGTATCAGGGACTGAGTTTTCCAGGGTTTTGGCTGTGTAGCTTAGAAATGGCTTGGCTGATTTAAGAGAACTTAGCTGGGTCAGACATGTAATTGATCTGTTGAACCCAAGCTCATGCTTAGATATTTATCTCTGTTAAATCCAGTCTTGCTATATTTGGTCCATTGTTACAGCTCAGTAAGGTATATATGAGACATGATTCTGTCACTCATCATTAGTTGTCTTTCCTAGCCCAGTGATCCTGATTTGATCGCATGTATTGCAGGTATTCATACCAACTCACTGAAGTCCATAATCAAAGACCCCCGTGGCATCCTCCTGGGATGGCTATTCAATCAAATGTCAATTCACCCACCTTTTTCCTTCTTGTTTGTGAGGATAACTTGAGAGACCCCACAAAATCTTTTGTTGTAGAGCATTTCTCAGATCCGTCATTTTAATGACCCTAACCAAAAAAGACATGAGGTGATTTTGACAAAACTTATTTTACTTCATAGATTATATCTCATCTCAGCATTTTCTCCTCTAGGTTAAGTGATCCCAAAGGCTTTTTTTCTGACACCAGAAAGGGCAATAATGAATTGCAGTATAATAGAGTGACAATAAGCTAGATTCATCTCCACAGAAGTATGCAAAAATTTCTATTCATTCCCAAACATTTACACTTTTTAATTTTAATTTTTTTTTCATTGTACATGTTTATGGGGCACAGCTTGTTGTTTCAAACATGCATATATTGTGTAATAATCTAATCAGAGTAGTTAGCATTTCTATCACCTAAACATTTATCCTTTCTTTGTGGTTATAACATTCAAGATCCTCTTTTCTGGCTATCTTGAAATATACAGTACAATACTAGAGCACCAGAACTTACTCATCCTATCTAGCTGTAACTTTGTAAGTTTGTAGCGATCTACCAAACTTTCCTTGGCCTCCTCCTCCCCATTCCCTTTTCCTGCCTCTGGTAACCACTGTTCTATTCTCTATTTCTCTTTTTTTGCCCTTTTTTTAAAAATTTATTTTTCTTAATTGACTGATGATGATTGTATTTATTGATGGAGTACAATATGGTATTTGAGTACATTCATACTGTGTGCAATGATCATATCAGGATGTTTAATATATCCATCACCTCAAACATTGGTCCTTTCTTTGTGCTGGGAACATTCAACATCATCTCGTAGCTATTCAAAGATACACAGCACATTGTTGTTGACTGTAGTCTCCCTTATTGTATAGAACACTAGATCCCATGCATCCTGTCTCTCTAATATTTTGTGTCCACTGACCACCCTCTCTAAATCCCCTCTCCCCCTTCCTCCCACCAGTCTCTGTAAACACTATTCTACTCTCTACGTCTGTGAGATCCACTTTTTTAGCTTCTGAGTATGGATGAGAACATGTGGTATTTCTCACTCTGTGACTGGCTTATGTCACTTAAAATAATTCTCTCCAAGCTCATCCATGCTGCACAAATGGCTATTGTGAATAGAGCCATGATAAACATGGGATTGCAGGTGTCCCTTTGATGTTATGATTTCCATTCCTTTGGGTATATACCCAGTAGTGAGATGGCTGGATCTTATGATAGTTCTACCTGTAGTGCTTGGAGAAACCTCCATGCTGTGTTCCATAGTGGCTGTACTAATTTACATACCCACCAACAACGTATAAGAGCTCCCTTTTCTTCACATCCTGACTAGCATTTATTATTTTCTGACTTTTAGATAATGGCCATTCTAACTGGGGTGAGATGTGGAATTGTAATTTTGATTTACATTTCACTGATGCTTAGTGACATAAAATAAGTAGAAGAAAAGACATAATAAAAATCAGTGCAGAAATAAATGAAATTGAGATTAAAAATACAATACAAAAAAATCAAACAAAAAGTTGGTGTTTTGAAAAAATGAACAAAATAGACAAACGGTTAGCCAGACTAACCAAGAATAAAAAGAGAAAAGACCCAAGTAAATAAAATCAGAAATGCAAATGGAGACATTATAACAGATAGCACCAAAATACAAAGGATCATCAGAGACT
>NW_007728851.1:124916-125909 GCF_000696425.1 Galeopterus variegatus | reverse complement strand
CTAACCAAGAATAAAAAGAGAAAAGACCCAAGTAAATAAAATCAGAAATGCAAATGGAGACATTATAACAGATAGCACCAAAATACAAAGGATCATCAGAGACTATTATGAACAACTATATGCCAATAAATATGAAAACCTACAGAAAATGGATAAATTCCTGAACACATATGCCCTACCAAGATTGAACCGAGAAGAAACAGAAAACCTAAATGGACCAATAAAAAGTAACAAGATAGAATCAGTAATAAAAAGTCTCCCAACAAAGAAAAATTCAGGACCAGATGGTTTTACTGCTGAATTCTACCACATATTGAAAGAACTAATACCAATACTTGTTAAACGATTTCATAAAATTGAAGTGGATGGAATTCTTCCAAATTCATATTATAAGGCCAGCATTACCCTGATACCAAAACCAGCCAGAGACACAACAAAAAAAGTTCAGCGGGAATAGGGGTGGTCTCCCAGACTGCAGAACCAGCCTCTATGAGCCCAGGCTTCAAGCCATAGGAATCACAACACTGCAGCCTCTCGGGTGGGTGCATTGGGATGAAGGCCCAGCCATAAGCCTGGGGAGGCACCTTGGCTACTGGCCGGAGGGAAGGGCGCACTCCCAAATGACTCTGGCTTCAAGATAGTGGCCTTCTACATTGGCTTGGGTCACGAGGGTGGGGCTTGGGGAGTGCGACTGTTCTAAAGCAATGCAGTATGTGAATTCTAGGCTACTCCGCACCCTGTGCTCCGGCCTTGTCCTGCCCACGGATCTGCAGGCCTTTGTGGTGAGGGTGTGGGTTGGTGTGTGTTATCTGCCTGCCTTTTTACCACAAGGCAAAATTCTTCCTGCCCAGATCCCAGTGTCAGACATGGCGGCTGAGGCTGTGTGCCTCTCTCTCCTCTCTATGTCATGTCCTGGGCTTTCATGCTCCGCAGGGATTGCACCAGTCTCCTGTTGCTATCCTCCCATGCTCTCCCACTGACACTCCCATCAAT
>NW_007728851.1:122777-124322 GCF_000696425.1 Galeopterus variegatus | reverse complement strand
AATTCTAGGCTACTCCGCACCCTGTGCTCCGGCCTTGTCCTGCCCACGGATCTGCAGGCCTCTGTGGTGAGGGTGTGGGTTGGTGTGTGTTATCTGCCTGCCTTTTTACCACAAGGCAAAATTCTTCCTGCCCAGATCCCAGTGTCAGACGTGGCGGCTGAGGCTGTGTGCCTCTCTCTCCTCTCTATGTCACATCCTGGGCTTTCATGCTCCGCGGGGATTGCACCAGTCTCCTGTTGCTATCCTCCCATGCTCTCCCACTGACACTCCCATCAATACTTAGATGTCTGCTAGCTGTTCTGGTCCTTTTCTGTGGGAGGAAAATGCCCTGGGCACCTCTAGTCCGCTGTCTTGCCTCATCTCCTAGTTCCAGTCCCAAATGTTTTTATGGCTGTGTAGTCACATTGCCTAAAGATTCCAGATGTCTGGGACCCTAAACAGGTACGCACAAGGTAACCTGATCTTGGTACCAGGTTTGGCCAGGGACCTGGCAATTAGCTTCCTGGTCCAGAAACTCTTTGAACAGTCCCCCAGAATTGAACAGATCCAGGAAAACCAACTCACAACAAACATCTATTCATTCAATAAATTCATTAATTCATTAGAAAAAGATGTTTCTTGAGTGTCTACTTGGTGACTGGCACTGTTCTGGATGCTGGGATGTAGCAACAAGCAAGATAAAGTCTCTGCCTCTATAGTGCTCCCATCAGTGGGAAGAGGTCTACAATAAGTAAGCAAATAAATAAATAATAGAATTTCAAAGAGTTGTAAATGTTATGAAAAAATAATGCAGGGTGGGGATAGAGACTGGCTGGCACATGGCTGGATGAATAATTGATTATGTCAATCTTTTCATTTGTAATATGGATTTCCTTTCCTGTGGCAATCTTTGGGTCACCACTCCAGGATGTAATTTTTCAGTGCTAGAGGGCAGGAAAACTAAATCAAAATACATGTCAGTTTGGAAATCAAGCAATTTGTACAAAGGAAGGGGATGGTAGGGTGATAGGTTATGACCTGTCCTATTGCATTGAAGCCTCTAGGAGACACAGTGAAATGGCAATAAATGAAATATAGATGTAAGAACATTACATAACTGTAGTTCACCAAAAAATATATATACCTAAACTGAGATGACATCAGATCAGATGCATGATCTGATGCAGCCCTTCTCTCTCCCTCACCTGCTAATACTAGATTAAAAGATATGAAGACAATGAGTTTTGGGCTCCTCTGACTTGACAACCCCCCTACTCTGTGTGGGATTCTGAGCCCACCCCATCTTGGGTGCATCACTTGAGAAACAAGAGAGGTAGTGGATACCTGCTCACTCATGCCAGTATGTACTCTACTCTTTTATATCCTATGTACTGCTTATTGGCTAAAATGGTAATTTTTTAAAGAAGAAATAGCTGAGTCTGACTTATTGATTTTTCCATCCTCAAACCTGCACCAGCCTCAAAGAAGTCTGATCTGGTTCAGAATAAGAATAAGCAGTACAAATTTGAAGGACTTTCTATCTGCCAGACACTATTTTACATGTTT
>NW_007728851.1:119492-121961 GCF_000696425.1 Galeopterus variegatus | reverse complement strand
TCTTTAGTCAGTTTTACTGACCTCATGAGCACACTCCCCTATGGGAAGAAGCAAGTCAATGACAGTTGAGAGGATTAAACTTTCACAAAGGATCATAACTGGTGAGGCCCTCTCCTGTCCACAATTGCAGCATCTTTCTCAATCCCCTCCCGGTTCTGGAAACATTCTCCCCTCTCCATAAAACCCACATATTATAATATGAAAAAGGGGTATTTTCAAGAGAGACAGGAGGGATGAGCCTGACTTTTGACCCCAATTCAGAGGTGTTTGTCACTGGGGTCTCATTTGGTGCTAGGGTGGCCCATGATATGTACTGGTTGTTGAGAAATTGGAAACCTGCCCCTCCTCCCAACGAGAGACCAGATGTTCCAGCCTCCTTATCCCAGAGAATGGTGCTCAAAGCCACAAATGTCCTTTCCAGCATGAATAGAGTATGCAACTATGGACAAGTAGAATTATGCCTTTGACTATCTAACTGTACTCGTATTTTGACCAGAGAACCCCCTAAGGAGAAAGGAATGCTGGTTGTCCCTGCAGTGCAGGATTTTAGGGAATAAGAGAACTATCCTGGAAAAAAAGGGATAAATAAATTAATTGGATACCTTATCTCCTTAAGCTAGAGGCCCACTACAGTTCATCCCAATTGTGTTTAATTATTCCCATTTTCAAAGCTCCCTAAATAGTGAAAAAATCGTGTAGGAAGGGAAGTATAAAACTGACCTTCACAGTCTTTTCTAAAGTCACTAATGGGTTCCTTACTATGAGGGTACTTCAAAAAAGTTCTTGCAAAGATTTATATTACCTTTCAATTCTATTTTTCCATGAACTTTTTGAAGTACCCTCAAATTCAGCTATGAGGAAAAAGGGCACTAAACATATAAAGTGCATCCTCTATTATTTCAATGATGAACTTCAACTGTCCATTGCTTATATATTTTTTTATAGTATGAATATTCAACTCTTAAGGTTGAATATTTTTTTATAACTTCTCTCATATGATCAACGTGACTCTGGCCCACTAGGGCTGGTGAAATTCTGTTTTCCATAATAACTCTCTACCCCTCTTGGAAAGAAAGGGGAGAAAAGGAATGGAGAGTCGGTTCCTGTGACATGGTGATTAAAAAACTTTCAAGAGGGCCAGCCCTGTGGCTCACTCAGGAGAGTGCAGCACTGCTGGTAGTGCCAAGGCCACGGGTTTGGATCCTATATAGGGATGGCCGGTGCGCTCACTGGCTGAGCGTCGTGCAGACCATACTGTGCTGAGGGTTGCGACCCCCTTACCAGTAAAAAAAAAAAAAAANCCCTTAATGAAAGGTGATTACAGGTTGGTAAGGGGCTCTGCTCCACACAGTCATTCAGGTACCCAGGATGTTGGAGTCTCTGCCACATCCAGCCAGTAGAAAAGCAAAAAAGATGAAATTTGCATATAAGAAGTTTTTATGGGTCAGACCTGGAAGGAATGTACATCACTTCTGCTCATATTCCATTGGCTAAATCAGTCACTTGGCACTCCTAAAACTGCAGGGGAGGCTGGAAAATGTAGTCTCACTGTTTGTCCAGGAAGAAGAGGCAACAAGGAACTATTATCATCTTGATTTTTCAGACAAAGAGAACAAGGCTCAGAGAATTTAAGTATCTTGTTTCAGACAGTAGTTAAATAAATGAGTAAGTCAGTCAGGGTCCTGGTGTTCAAACCAGGTTAGTCTGACTGCCCTGGAGGCATTCTTAACCAGTGCGCTATCTGGCTTCCTGAAGGATATTTCATGCAGGCTATGGTGAATCTCCCAGATCTCTTCCCTGGGCAGTACTGAGCACCTCAATGCCAAATCTTGCCTCTCTGATCCCCATTTTTCTACACGTTTTAGGCTAGTCAACCCTCTTCTGTTATCATAGTCTTTCTTTAGATAGATTTAATAGGTTAATATTATTAGGCTGAGATCAAGTTGCCTTTTCTTTTGTCCAGGAAAATTCCCCATATCATCTATCTGCATTATTTTGCTGTCAAACTCTCGTAATTCTTAGGCATGATTCATTGTTTATCCCACTTAGATGAGTCTGCCATTACTGAATAATATCACTGCAGAGAATCAGGATACTTTCTAGGCATCAATTTTACATCTGTTCATTCAAATCAGCCAAACCACCACTCTCTTTTGTTGTCATGACCAGAATGTGCTTTTTGTGGCTGCTCCTCCTCTGAGCTCCCTGGATAACACCGTCTGTCTGCCTGTCTTTAGTCAGTTTTACTGACCTCATGAGCACACTCCCCTATGGGAAGAAGCAAGTCAATGACAGTTGAGAGGATTAAACTTTCACAAAGGATCATAACTGGTGAGGCCCTCTCCTGTCCACAATTGCAGCATTGAGCACCTCAATGCCAAATCTTGCCTCTCTGATCCCCATTTTTCTACACGTTTTAGGCTAGACAACCCTCTTCTGTTATCATAGTCTTTCTTTAGATAGATTTAA
>NW_007728851.1:107593-118756 GCF_000696425.1 Galeopterus variegatus | reverse complement strand
TTATATATTTTTTTATAGTATGAATATTCAACTCTTAAGGTTGAATTTTTTTTTATAACTTCTCTCATATGATCAACGTGACTCTGGCCCACTAGGGCTGGTGAAATTCTGTTTTCCATAATAACTCTCTACCCCTCTTGGAAAGAAAGGGGAGAAAAGGAATGGAGAGTCGGTTCCTGTGACATGGTGATTAAAAAACTTTCAAGAGGGCCAGCCCTGTGGCTCACTCAGGAGAGTGCAGCACTGCTGGTAGTGCCAAGGCCGCGGGTTTGGATCCTATATAGGGATGGCCGGTGCGCTCACTGGCTGAGCGTCGTGCAGACCATACCGTGCTGAGGGTTGCGACCCCCTTACCAGTAAAAAAAAAAAAAAACTTTCGAGAAAGGGAGAAGAAAAAGGCATGTGCGGGAAAAGTGCTTGGGTGAACAGGGTTTGCATTCCAAGGTGGAGAGATGGGAAGGTCCTGAGGTGCTGGAGGGAAAGGAACACATTTGAGCACCAGCCCAGGAAGTGCCACCCACATGTTCTCTGTACCCGAGGAGCTTATCTGAAGTCAGTGGAAAAGGGGGTTGATAAAAAGACTAGATTACATGCTCCATGAAGTCAGTGACCATCACTGTCCTGTTCTGTCTTCTCTAGGACCCTAGTTCCAAGTCCAGTGCCTGGCATGCAGCAGCTGCTCAGTAAGTATCTGTTGAGTACATGTTGCATGAATGAATGAGAATGAGACGAGCCAGACTACTCTTCGGGGTTGCTTGGAAAGAAGTTATAATATTGCTGGGGAGATAACCTTCCCCCATCAAGCCATGGCAATGATAGCCACAAGGTCAGCAAAGCAGCAGAGGGGCAAAGAAGAAACCCTGATGGTGGTGGCCACCACATGGCAAATTGAGGTCACGACATGGTGGAATGGCCAGCCAGCAGCGAGAAGCCAATGCGTGAATCCGCCCCTCCCAGGAAGAGGAGCCCAGAAGAACTGACAGGCCAGTAATTCTACAGGGAGGGTGCATGATGTCAAACCACTGGGATTGTTGCTTGTACCTTAGCAGTGGCCTGACCTCTCTCCTTTTATTCTCTCTCCAATTCCCTCTATGTTCTTTCATGCTAATGTGACTTTGGAGAAATGAGGGTAAGTTTATGTTTTGTTTTGTTTTGTTTTGCTTTGCTTTGTTTTAAATCTTCCTCCCTGAAACTTAAGCCTAATTCTTCCTGTGGAGGAAGAATCCCGAACAAGTCTAATTTCTTTTCCACATGTTAGTCCTTCACATAGATAAATATATCATAGGAAAGAATTTAATTTTCCTTTTGTAAAAATTTTAACATTTAATTGTACATAGTTGTGGGGTACAGTGTGTTGTTTCAGTACACGCATAAAGTGTGCAATGATTCACTTAGGGTAGACAGCATAGTCTTGTTCCTGTTAATCTACCTCCATTTTCCTTTGATCTCAGAAAGATCCAGAGATTACTTCCCTCTGTGTATACTGTTGTGGTTGTCAGAGAATTTTGTTCTAGTTTTACCTTATAGTCCCTCCTCACCTTCTTGAGGCTCAGAGGAGAATCTAATTAAGACACCTCAAATTGATTAATGAATGGAGATGGGACCTTGTACTACGCAGTTGACTTTTGTGACAATTCCAAAGTCCTTTCAGGTTGGAGGCATATTAATCTGTCTTTGTTACAAAGTTAAAAATGTGTTCACTGTCCAATGTGTAGGACACACAGGAATAGAACTTCTTTATCCTTCATCTTGCATTGTCAAATTTAGAAAACTAAAATTGCATGTAAACAAATAATTTTCTGAAGTGATTCTGATCACATCAATAATTCCTTTTGGGTAAGATTGCCTTTGTTTTTATCCTTTGTTTCCAGGGATACGTCTGATGTAGGAAAGCAAAGATCTGGAAGAAATTTCTCATGGCTGATCTCTGTCAATTCGGTTCACTTTGAAGTGCACTTTTTGGCAATTAATGGACATGTAAATATCTGCAGCAGACAGTCTCTGTTCTCACCCGTAGGCTCAGAAAACTGCAGGACTACTGGCTTCCTTCTTGTTGGCTCTGAGTAGAAAGGAAGTGGGTGTTCATGTGGTGACTTTTGTTAGATAACTGGAGATTCAAAACATAAGTATTACAGATTAAAATTTAGAAATATTAAGTAAAGTGTGGTTCCCTCTTTCACAACATGTCCCATCTCTACTGACTTAGCATTAAGTGCCTCAGACAGCATAAAGAACTTAGAAAGAATAGAGGAAAATTCTTTCTCCTTCTTTTTTTCTTTTTTTCCCTAAGATTCCAAATGGAATCTTGAAACTCAGAGCAGAGGCATTCGTCTTGAAATCTAAAGTTTTTGTTTTTGCAGAGGAGGCAAGAGTGAGTTTTTTTGTTTTTTAATTTCAAAGGCTAAAACTCTGAAGGAAGCCAGGTATACAGTTACTTCCTCCTGTAGATTGGGGGGAAAAAGTGGTAGGTGGGTGAAGAGGAGCTTCAGAGAAGGATAAGGGGGATTAGCTGCCAATCAGTCACAGAGGTGGGCCTGGCCCTTTCCCCTTGCCCATGATTAAGCCTGGAAAAGACAGATGATGGCAGAACAGAGTCCAGACAGGGAGGGGGCTCCAAGAATAGAGGAGATCTGTGTCTGCCTCCCCAGATAAAGGCTGAGAGGGTGTCGGTGCCTTAGAGAAGTCCTCTGCACCTGCTTTGAAGTGTGTCTTTATAGGGTAAGGGGAGTAAGGCAGGTCTAGGCAGGGAAGGCTTAAGATAGCATCCCCCTACCGACAGGCTCTGCAACACCTCAGAGGCAAGAGGCAAAATGCAAAAGCTCTCCATGCCCCTAAGATGGACACAAAGTGGCTGACAGAAGACTCGCTTACCCAGGAGGAACCTGGCCATCAGAACAGGAAGGATGACCTGCATGGACCTGCCAAACACAGGCAGGGCAGGAGGGAGGACATGCTGGCATATACAGAAGGGATGCATGTTAATGATCAGCTTCTACAGGGTGGGTTACATCCCAGCAGATTTCATTGGCTATATATAGGAGGAAAGTTGTAGAACACATACCTGGTCCCACCAAAACTCCCCGCAAAGGTAGCTGCTATTTTGGGAGTAGGTGGGCAGAATATTATTAAGTCTTAACCTGAAGTGCCTGGAAAGAAATCAGGTAATGAATTGAGTTTATCTCTGTTGAATAGATGTTTTCTATATCAGACAGAATGAAGGCTCTGGATAGATGTTAAGTTGAGCTAGAAAGAAATTTTGCAAAGTTATGTTTTTTGTGCCCATGACTTTTATAGCCTGATAATATCCACCATTTAGGTTAGGGTTCCTCAGTGGCAAAGGGTCTGCTCAGAAACCATCTGATTTTATTTAATTTAAGCTCCTTTACAGGTTTCTTAAACAGGGGAGTTTTCCTCTGATGCATACGGTTTAGTTATGATTTGGTCCGTAGATAAAGCAACGGAGCAGATAACCTTAGGGGTCCATCCATACGTTTACTGGTTTGATCTTTGGGCACTTTTTCAAACATCTACTCTTATGTAAAAACTCTGTATTATTAATTAACCACATATGGCAAATAACCATGATAGGCATTTCAAATGTTTAGCTCTTATTATCTGTAATCTAAGAATTATTATCTCCAAATTTCCAGATGGATTGTGGATGAATTCATTAAATAATTTACTCATTCTTAACAGATATTTCTTGAGTGCCATTTGTGCCACCCTGGAGAGAAACCACAGATGAGGGCACCATAACCCGTCCTCATGGAGTTTATAGTTCAGAGGGGGAAACTGAAGCTGGGATGGGGTGTAATTTGCCCAGAGTCACGTGACTTGAAAATAGCAAACAGCAGATTTGAACTCTTGTGTTAGAAGCTGATGCTCTTAAGTACTAATGTATAGAAAACAGCATCTCCCAGACTAATTTGTAGGCTCAACATGATTTCAGCAGGATATTAAATTGGTAGGAGAGCTAGTCAAATTGATTCTGAATTTCATTTGAAAGAATAAATATGAAGGCATAATTAAGAAAATGTAAGAAAAGATATTAAAATGAATGTAGACCATCAGATATCAAAACAAATTATCTAACTACTTTAATTTTTCACTAAGTTGCAAAAAGCAGTAAGAATATAAGAGGAATAGAATGGAGAACTGTGGAATAGTAAGTAAATTAGATGTATGCTGAAAGAAAATTTACAAACAACAGGAAAGGGAATATTCAAAAACTAATACTGAGGTAATTAAATCTATTTGAAAAGTTCAAGTTAGATTTTACTTTACACTTCCCAGCAGATGAAATTTCATGTGGATTTAATGTAAAAAAAAAATTATTTTACAAACTCAAGAAAGCACTGGCGGATAGTGGTGAACTAATTAGCGATGGATAAGGACTTTCAAGCACTAAAGCAACAGAAGAAGCCATAAAGTAAAAGATAGTTACATCTGACTACCTAAAAATGTAAGTAGTTGGTCACCAATACTGAAAACAACAACAAAAAAGGCATATGACAAACTGGAAAACCCATTTGCAAACAACCAAAATGAAGGGCTAATTGCCTTACATTAAAAAGAAAAAAATTCCAATTATACAAATAACACTAACATGGGTATAAAAATGTGCAAAGGACACACATAAATTGGCATGCTTGAAATGAATGATGCTCAAGGCTGGTGAGTGTGGAGTGAGACCTTGATCTGTGTCCCCTCTGGTAGGAACCACAGAGTGACACATTTCATGGGGGGAAGGGGAAGGGTAGGATTTCACAATAGGAAATGGAATACAGCACAATAGGAATGCTAAGGAGCTTTAAAATGAGCACCTCTTTGAATGTAAAAATTCCATTTCTAAGAGTTTAAAGCAGTATCTGATCCCAAATTTATATTTAAACTCATACATTACTTAAAATGTAATTTATTGGACACAATCTCTGCAGACAATGATAGGAAACTCTTAAATGGATGGTGATTTATGCCTAACCTATGATGAGATATTAGTATATACCCAGAAGAGGGATTGCTGGATCATATGGAAGATCTATCCGTAGTTGTTTGAGAAACCTCCATATTGTTTTCCAAAGTGGTTGTACTAATTTACAGTCCCACCAACAGTGTAGGAGTGTTCCCTTTTCTCCACATCCTTGCCAGCATTTGTTAGTCACTGTCTTTTTGATTATAGTCAATCTAACTGGAGTGAGGTGGTATCTCAATGTAGTTTTAATTTGGGTTTCCCTGATGCCTAGTGATGTTGAGCATTTTTTCATGTACCTGTTGGCCATTTGTATGTCTTCCTTTGAAAAATGTCTATTCAGCTTCTTTGCCCATTTTTCAATTGGGGTATTTGTTTTTTTACTGTATAATTGCTTGAGTTCCTTGTATATTATGGATATTAATCCCTTGTCAGATGCATAGTTAGCAAAAATTTTCTCCCACTCTGTAGGTTGTCATTTCACTCTGTTGATTGTTTCCTAATGACAGAAGCAATGATAAGATTAAGTGGATAAGACAGGACAAAAATTTATGCATAATGAATGATAACAATTTTACAATATACATGTCTGTTTATGGGTTTGCATAGGTGTATCTGTAAAAAAATTATTAGAAGAAAACACACGTAGTATACACAATGGCTTTGTATATTTAACATGGGGGAAAATCTACCTATCAAGAATCAATCTCTTCCTTCTTTATCTTTCTAATTTCATGATTTTTGTAACCTGATGAAAACATTGTAAATTGGCACATTAAGTGAAATCGTGATCTTATTTTTTGCATGTTATTTCTCTTTTGAACCTTTTCAAGAGAAGTAATACAGGTCTTTCAGATGGCTACTTGCCAATATCACAGGTCAGGATTTTAATGAATTCCCTCCTTCTGAGGCCTAATTTAAGCCCAATTTAAAGTAAACAAAACAAACATATTATTCCATAAAGGGAATAAACACTTCTTTGTTATGCAGGCTTTGAATCTGAATCTCTTTAGAAAAAGAAAAATAGAGCAAAAAATGAGCTTAATAAGCTAGACTTCTCTTCAGCTTTTCTCATTAAGGTTTAGTAACATAAAATGCCATTAAAATGTTGGATTATAAACACTGTGATATTCAGTTCTCTTCTTCCTGAATGTTGAGAACGAGTGAATATTCTAGATGCAGGGGTCAGTGTGCTGGGAAGATAATCTGTGATTCATCAGTGACCTCAATCCTTTTCATCTCCCTTATTTCCTTCCCACTAAACACACACACACACACACACGTGCACACACACACACGCACACACCCTAACTTGTTTTGTGAACCTACCTACCGCCAGGGTTTCCCAACCTTATACATTCAGACTGTCTCTGAATCTCACAGACTGAAGAGCCTATGACTGACCCCAGGAGGGGAATCCTCTCAGCAGAGGGAGTATGTAGTGGCACAGGGTGCCATGTCCTCAGCAAGCCCAAGCTTCTTCCAGCCTGTTTTTTTTTTGGAATAGGGACACTTCATATATTATTTTATTTTTTTTTAATTTAATTTATTTTTTTATTTTAATTTATCCATATACAATGTAGTTGATTTTCGTGTCCCTTTACCAATTCCTCCCCCCCCCCGCCCCCATCAACATCATATCTGTTCACTCGTCTTAACAAGTTCAAGGAATTGTTGAGATTGTTGGGTCTTCTTCCCCATCCCCCCCCCTCCACCATTTGTTTATATATTTATTGATTGATTGATTTTTAACTCCCACAAATAAGTGAGAACATGTGGTATTTTTCTTTCTGTGCCTGACTTTTCACTTAATAGAATGTTCTCTAAGTCCATCCAGGTTGCTGTGAATGGTGGTATTTCATTCTTTTTTATAGCTGAGTAGGATTCCATTGTGTGGATATACCACAGTTTCCTCATCCACTCATCTGATGATGTGACCTGCAGATAACCCTAATGCAATGCCCTTTGCTTTCCGCAGCATCAGCTTCAGATGTGAAACAGCATGTGCCGGGTGGGCTGCCTGGTCTTCACCCAGAACCTGCGGACCCCTGCTTAACAACAGCAGGCTGTGCTAGGGGAGGCGCATGCCTGCCACATACTGTTGACCTGAGCCTTCACCTCCCCCTGTCAGGTGGTTTTTTCATCCCAGGGGGACGGATGAGGCAAGTGAGGCATTACTTGCTAAAGTAGTTTGTCCATGTCTTTGGTGTGACTCCCCAGCTCAGGCCCTTCCTCCACGCTCTGCTCCTCTAGTGGCAGAGGGGACAGGACTGATGAGCCTCAGCTGGGCCTAGAACAGCATCTCTGCTGCCTCTGACCCACTTCCAGCGCTATCTCCACAGAGAAGACTTGATCACCCAGCTCCCTTCCCTGCCTCGACATATGGTCAGGAAGAACTTTGTTCCTAGGTGTAGGGAAAATGTAGAAAAATGGTCAGGGCTCCCTCAGATGTTCAAAATCTTGCCGAGCATTTGATGGAAATGATAACTGTGCACGTGTGCCCAGGAGTTCCTTGGGTATTGTCTGTGGATGTGTGTGGGCACCTGGGTGTTCCTGGGTTGTCGGACTTGCCCCCAGGTGTCCTAGGTTATTGGACTTGAGTATAAAGGACAAATGGCTCTGATCCACAGTGCCCCCCGCCCCCCATGGCAGGGAGGGGAGTGAGAGCCACTACTGCTGCTGGAGGCTGTTGCTGCCAGGGCCCTGGGGACTCTCCAGGAGGTCACTGCCCCTGCTGCTGGAGGCCGCTGTTAGCTGCTGGAGGCCGCTGTTAGCTGCTGCTGCTGCTGCTGAGGAAGCTGAGGACAGAGCTCCTTGTTTGCCAGTGGCTCCTGCGATCTTTCCCAATTACCTAGCTCCTGGACCTGTATGTGAGGAGTCTGGTGACCCAGCCTGGCATGTGAAGGGTCTGTGACCCAGTCTGTACAACGGGCTTGAAGGGTCTAAGCCCTAACACAACAGTACACTAGGTATAGGGTAGATGCTGGACGTAGCCCTACTCCCCACCCCCTTGCATACCAGAGTCCCCTCCCTCTTCCCTGGGAGGAGGGGTCTGCCCCAGCCAAGTTGGTTGCCTAAGGAGGGGGCTGTCCCTTTAAATAGGACACTGGCAGGAGCAGGACCCCACGTGAAAATGATTTACACTAGCTGGTTGAGGGCCTGCAGGTGGAAGTGATTGACTGTCGTCTGTGTAACTGTTGTGTGCTGTCCGCAGCAGTGCTGACTTCTTGTTGACCAGCAGTCGTTGGTGTCTCTATGTCTAATGATCCCATGTCTCTACCTGCTAGATCTTCGGGTGATTTCTTCAGAACAGGTAAACACTAGCGAGGGCCCGCTCAGATCTGGGGCTCCCCGCTTTTGCTAGGGCCAGGTTGTTCTCTGACGCATCCGTGGGGCTCCTCACGCAGTCACTGTTGGTCAAGATTTGAAAATAAGCGGGATTATTCTCCTTTAAAACCCTCAGACTCATCTTTTGGCCTTCTCCATCCTGACTGTTCTCCCTCCCTCCCCTTTTATCACATGACTTGGAATGTCTAACTTATAATATCTGAAACTCATTTAGACAGGTATACCATCTCTCCCAGGTCTATTCTCAGAATTCCTGCCCTTAATTGTGGAGGAAAGCTTTATCCACTACTCATAGATTTGTAGGATTATAAAGCAACGTGGATATATCCTCCCCCCTTCTCTCCCCTCCCATTCCCTATCCTCCCTCCCTCGGTTCGTTCCTTCCTTTTCTTCCACCAACAGGGTGACCATACAGACTTCTTTGCCCAGAACAGTCCTGATTTTCAGGTGTTAACCAGGCGGGTTATACTCCTGTATAACTAGGAGCGGTGCCCACTTTCACTGTCAGAAACGTCCTGGTTTGAATGATAAATTATATATATGATCTCTCACTCCATCCAACGAGCATTAATTGAGCATCTAATATACAATCTACACGGGATACTGTGCCATGTGCTGCAGATGCAAAGAGGCATTTGCAGCTGGCAGTCAACACAACAACACCAAGTGTTTCTTTGCCTGTCACCTGGCTCAGTGCTACGGAGGACTAGAAGGTACTGCAAGAATTGTGGATTTTTAGAGGCAGACTTTACTAGTTTCTAAGCCCAGCACAGATTAGAACTTTGTCGAAGTTGGCCAAAGAATTTCAGTTTCATCATCTATCAAAAGGGTATAATTATGGAGCTGTGGGGAGGATTAAAACAGATTGTGTTAATAAAGCATCTAGCACAGCCGGGTACTTTGAGACTCAAAAACGATAGCTATTATCAATATTTTATCATTATTACTACCATTACTATTTTGTTGTTTTCTTAATTACAAAAGAATTGCATGCTTATTGTAAGCAAATTCAACAATACAGAAATATAGAAAGTAAAAAGTGAAAGTTACCCTTCACGCTGCTCCCCAGCTCCACTACAGAGGTCATCAGTGTTGTTTGTGGATATCCTAGATCTCGTTCCATTCGACANTTTGTCGAAGTTGGCCAAAGAATTTCAGTTTCATCATCTATCAAAAGGGTATAATTATGGAGCTGTGGGGAGGATTAAAACAGATTGTGTTAATAAAGCATCTAGCACAGCCTGGTACTTTGAGACTCAAAAACGATAGCTATTATCAATATTTTATCATTATTACTACCATTACTATTTTGTTGTTTTCTTAATTACAAAAGAATTGCATGCTTATTGTAAGCAAATTCAACAATACAGAAATATAGAAAGTAAAAAGTGAAAGTTACCCTTCACGCTGCTCCCCAGCTCCACTACAGAGGTCATCAGTGTTGTTTGTGGATATCCTAGATCTCGTTCCATTCGACAAACTATATATACACACGAGGATACTTCAAAAAGTTCATGGAAAATGGAATTAAAAGATAATGCAATCTTTACATGAACCCTTTGAAGATCCCTTCATATATATATACATATATATGCATATGTACATATACATTCATTTGTGTATGTATCTATGAGTTTGTGTGTGTATACACACATGAGGGTACTTCACCAAGTTCATGGAAAAATAGCATTAAGAGATATGAATCTTTCCATGAACTTGGTGAAGTACCCTCATGTATCTGTGTGCATGAGAGAGAGTGTGGAGTATGAATGTGACATAAATGTGACAGGGTTTTAAATGGAACATTTTCTCCTGTTTAGGTGATGAGGGTTTTCAGATTCTAAAGAGAGGCATGAAGCGCATACCACAGGATTTGCTAAAACAAAGCAAACTAAGACCAGTGACATCACCACTGACAGCCTATGTAAAAGTGGACCAGAAATTAACTTGAAATCAGATGACTTGAAGGGAATGGATAGAAGTAGGGAGGTCTTTGGCTTTTCTCCTACCCTCTATTTCAGGCCTAGTTAGGGGATCCCTCCTGAATGACTCCTGACTGTGAGGGAGGAAACAATGTCTCTTCCCTGGCTGGATGCCTGCTGAGCTGGAGTATTGTAGGCCCATCTTGTTTAGGGCACTGAGGTGGAGTGATGCTGGAGAGTTCTAAGGGGAACCTCAGGCATGTCTGCAGGAGTTTAGGATATATGTGGTGACTGGCGATTATTTTTCTCCAGGAGATGTCTGAAGTCTGAGTCTGGCTAGGTCTGCCTAGGATGGCACAGCTGGAGACAGTCAGCAGTTTGGCAAGTTGTAGATGGTAAGGAAAGAATGTGTGAGCTCTGCACAAGGAGAATCACTGGACTTGAGCCTTCTTGAGGGACGCCTGCCCAAAAAGGTGGCCCGTTAGGGTGCAGGGACCCCAGAAACAGGAGTTGGTAAATTGAAGTATTGTGGGAAGTTGCATGATGACACGTGGAGAGAGACTCCCCTGTGTCAGGTTGAAGGTTATAATAAAGGTTTCAAGAACTCTTAAGTACGCCTCCATGAAAGAGCTGGAATTTGGATGCCCACTGTGACAGAGGGTATGGACAGGACACCAGGATTATCACAGCACGGGTCAAATAAGATGTTTGGCTCTTTTCCTTTGAAACCTCCTCTTTCAGCACTTGACCCTGTTGGGGTCATCAGCGTGAAAGACAGTTCCTCTCTACCCCACTGCTGGTCTCCACACTGTGATTAGGCCTGTGCTGGCAGAGGGGAGAAGTTTTAGATTGAATGTGAAATTGATGCTTTGATTTAGACTGGCTAGATTCTGCAAGTGATCAGAAAAGAAGTTTTGGGATCTG
>NW_007728851.1:103860-106082 GCF_000696425.1 Galeopterus variegatus | reverse complement strand
CTTTTAATATTGCTTAGTATCTTTCACCCTAAAAGTTTTATTTAACGTACACAAATCTGTCATTTGATTTTATTTTGTGTGCTAACCTAGGAAGGATTTCTCTACTTCCATATCATGGCTGTTAGAATCTTCAGATCTTTAATTCATCTGACATTCTTTTTATATGATGTGAAATGTCTCCTTTATATATAATATATAAGTACTATAATAAATATGTAGCATAACCAATATTTCCTTATTCTTTTTTCTGCTATATGGATCTATTTTTCTATCCTTGTCTCAGCATCATACAATTTTATTACTAAAACTTTATAGTATAAAGGCAAATTCTCCTTAACTAAAAGATTTCCTTGGCTATTCTCTTGCATTTACTCTTCCAGATAAAGTTTAAGATTCATCTAGTCAAACTCCAGCATCACATACAAATACTACCGCAGGATTTCACTTCTGGCAGTGGGAGACTGACTTGTTTTAGACAAACCCTCCTGCTACAAACTACTAAAAAGGAGGAACAACATTTTTAAAAATCTGTTTGAAAGTATTGGAGAATTACCAAGACAGCAAGAAACATACATGTATATGTAGATGTAAATATAGATAGATATCTTTAGAAGATTATATATATATTTTATAAGATTATATATATATAATCTTCTGAAGGTGTGTGTGTGTGTAATCTTGAAGGCACTGGAGAGATACCAAAGCAGAAAGTACGTAAAAAAGCAGGAACCTGGAGAAAAGGAAGTCCATACAGCTAAGCCCAGTTATGTCAGTTGGTGGCTCAGAAACTAATGAGTCTTCTTTTTATATTCATATGGAAAAGACATTGCCAAAAATTGAGTTCAGGGCCTGCCAAGTAGGACCGGCCCTGGTAAATAAATATCCAAGGCTTTCACTTGGGATCCTTGAAGCACTGTGCTTTAGAAATAAATATAGCCAAAAATAGACTACCCCATTCTTGCAAAGACTGAAGCCATGCTATGAGTGATTAAGGTGATCTACCTCTATTATGACTATTGTCAAAATCACAATCAAATTCTTTCTGAAGAAGATAACATCTATTATAGCCCTGAATTTTCTCTAATTTTTTTTTTTTTTTTTGTCTTTTTGTCTTTTTTCGTGACCGGCAACGGATCGCAACCCTNGATGCTTTGATTTAGACTGGCTAGATTCTGCAAGTGATCAGAAAAGAAGTTTTGGGATCTGTCTGATATATTACCGTATGGCTGGGAAGGGAAAATTTGGAAACAATTACATAGCCATTTTCTGTTGGTTACTGAGTTCAGTACATTCAATAAACCACTTACACACATATACACAGATAGATACACATAGTATATGTAATATTTCACAGCAGTAGGGGTTTTTCAAAGATATCATACTATAAAATTTTTATAACTTGCTTTTCTCACTAATCAACATATAATCTATGATAAGTATAGACCTGCTTTGTGCTTTTTAACAGATATATAGAATACTATTTAATGTATGCACAAGCATTTAATTGACTGTTCCTTTACTTAAGGATATTTAGATGATTTCCAGTTTTACACTGTTAGAAATAATGCTTCAGTATATTTCTTTCTACTCAATTGCCAATATTTTTGTAGGAGAAACTCCTAGAGTGAAATGGTATGCATATTTTAAAGTTTGATAAATATTATCAAATTGCTCTCCATAAAATTTGCATCAATTTATCTTCCCACCAGGAGTATATAAAGCTCCCATCTCTTCACACCCTCGCTAAGAATACATGTAAATATTTGTTAATCTGAAAGATTAAAAACTCTACCTTATCATTATTTTGTTTTTAAGATTTTTCTAATGCAGTGAGGTTGATCATTTTTGAATAGGTTTATTGGCTGTTTTTATTTCCTTTTAAGTATATTGTCTATTCTCCCTGGCTTACTTTTTTATCAGATGGCTTATCTTTTTTATCTTTTTATTGATTTGTGTTAGTGTGTGTCTTCTGTCTACTATTTCTTTGTCTCTCTGTATCTCTCATCTATATACAGTATATGATGGTCCTTAAAAAATTCATGGAAAAATAGAATTGAGAGATAATACAAATTTTTTTCAACGAACTTTTTGAAGTACTCTCATATACATATATATTTGTCTGCTATTCACATATTTCTCAGTTTGTTATTTACTTGTTTATCTTTTAATATTGCTTAGTATCTTTCACCCTAAAAGTTTTATTTAACGTACACAAATCTGTC
>NW_007728851.1:101012-103506 GCF_000696425.1 Galeopterus variegatus | reverse complement strand
AACACCAGTCAAGGGTTAAGATCCCCTTACCGGTCATCTTTTTAAAAAAAAAAAAAAAAAACTATGAGACTAAATAATACAGTTACTGAAACTAAGAGCTAAATAGTTTAACTTCAAATTAACCACAGCTAATGAGACACTTAGTGAACTGGAAAACAGATCAGAATAAAATATCCAGAGTAATATAAGAGAATAGCATTAAAAATAGGAGGATAGAGGGACATGATAAATAGATCTACCATACATGCAGCTGGAATCCAAAAAAAGGGAAAGAGAAAATGTGGCAGAAGCATATTTGAAGAGATATTTACTGAGATTTTCTAAAAATGGCCAAAAATATCAAGTCACATTTTCAAGTACTATAAATCCAATAATCTGCAATAAAACTTGGATGTCCTTATTGCCCAGCTATGTAAAAAAAAAATCTATAAAAACCATACATTCTTCATATTTTACTATAGAGAACATAATAAAATTAATAAAAACCAAAAATAGGAGAAAATCTTAAAACCAGTTGAAGTAAAAATAAAAGATTACCTTCAAAGGAATAACACAGGCTCATGGCCAACTTCTCAATAGATACAACAGAAGCCAGAAGATAATGGAATAATATCACCCAAATTCTAAAATATATATTAGAGCAGCCTTTTCTTGAACACCTCTAGTCAGTTTTTGAATTAATCAGTTTCATTTGGGGATGTGTATGATTGGTACTCATTTCTTATATTATTGTGCTAAAATGTGTCTGCTGTTTTACTCAAAATCTCAGTGAATTTGGAACTTCAGGAATTTTGGAGCTCTGTGTGCTTGTGTAGAATAATTCTCAATAGCTTCTGTAGTTTGAAACACATTTTCAAACTCACCTTAGATCTGCTACCATTCATTCATTCTACAAACATCTATTATGTACCTGTTTGTTTTTTTTAAATGATGTGAATGCAATGCAAACTATGACATATTCATTCTCTGGGGTGCTCGTGCAGGAGGTAGGAAAGACAGTAGACAGTAACTATAGTGCTGTGTGATCATTTCAGTCATAGGCATGACCATGAGATGCTATAAGAGTACACAGCAGGGTCAGCTAACTCAACGTGGGGCAAGAGGACACAGCTCCTAAAGGAACTGACACCTTAGATGAGATTAGGAATTACCTATCTTTTTTGAAGAGAAAAGCCAAACAGGTGTTCAGGAATAGAGAATCATATGTACAAAAGCATATAGAGGTGAAAAAACATGTCATCTCATTTTTCTGACTTATCCTCAACCAGAGCAGACAAACTCCTTCCTGCAGCCAGGAAATACAGCTTCCAGCAGGTCTAGAATTGTATTGCTGCAGCTTAGCAAACTCAGTGGAAAGACGAAGCTTTTTTTTCTATAATCCATTTATCATTTTTCAGAGATAAATGCTATTTGACCTTGCTTGGCTCTTCTGCCCTTCCCCCAGACTATTCAGTTTTCATAGAGGAATGCAGGACCATATTGAACAAAATTGAAGCATGTACCCAGCTCCTGGAGGAAAAGAGGGCATAATTAAAGAAGGATCAATAACTTTCATCTCCAATGGAATCGCATAGAGCAAAAGAGGGGTAGGATCCCAAGGTATAAGATGTTGGGTCAGAAATAAACAATGCCTGTTAAGCCCTCTCAGCCTAAATAGCAAGGGCTATCTGCAGTCCCATACTCAAGAGCTCTTCTGTGTTACCATGGAAAGAGAATGAAATTTGGAGTCTGAATTCCTGGCCAGTTTGACCACTTAGTACCTGTGTCACCCTAAGTAAGTCACCCTTTAAACCTCAATTTGTGTGTTTATAAAAATATGTGCAATGCCATACTGGCTAGGTTTTTCAAAATTAAATTTAGATTTCCTTTGCTTTTCCCTTGGAGTCTCAGGCCTGGGGGGTGAGAATTGTATATGTACAAGTCAGGTATTCCCCAGATTGAGGGACCGCAAGAGCAGACTGTGGAAAGGGCTGAGTTGGTGGGAGAGGAGTAAAAATTTGAGTCATGGTAGAGAAGAGGATTTGGGTGTGGAGTATAGGGCACCTTAGCTTTTGAGTTGACTCTGGCACCATTTGTGTGGGTGTGTGTATGCTCCCATATCTATGTGTCCTGATTATATGGAATAAAGGTAAATTATGATACCAATACAAATGATACTAAAGAATGAAGGGCAAGAGAAAAGGAGAAACATTTTGATTTCACCATGTAAATGAAATTCCATCCTTTATGTGAATTGTTTACCATTTATGTTAATTACCCTGCAACATAATAAGAACTCTGAATATTATGAAATATGCTTCAGATTAAGTTTGTTGCAAGCTGCATTTGGTGACAACAGTCAACGGTGTTTATGCATGCTCAGCTTGCTGGGCTGCTGCTCTTGGAGCTTGGCTCTGTGCTCAAAACATTTAAACATGAAAGAAAAACTGCTGAGGAAGCAAATACAGATCAGATCTCCTAGTGAGACTTATCTTGGCCTCTTCTGTCTTTGCTG
>NW_007728851.1:98620-100568 GCF_000696425.1 Galeopterus variegatus | reverse complement strand
GGAAGCAAATACAGATCAGATCTCCTAGTGAGACTTATCTTGGCCTCTTCTGTCTTTGCTGCGAACATTTCCTTCACTATAACCTTAGCAGTTATCAAGACATCTTGATTGGACTTTGCTGGAATATGTTTAAATTTCCTAAGCATGCTGAGAAGAGAATTAGAAGCTGATGGGAATAAGAAATAACATAATTACTAAGTATCTTAATATTAAAAAAAGAGATTGGATCTTTAAATTTATTTTCATTAATAACACAAGACATCGGCATTCTGGAACATAGCTTTCTGGTTTTGCTCCTCTCTTATCCTTTCCTTTTCTCTCCTCTCCTCCCTCTCCCCCTCCCTTCTTCTTTCCTTTTCTTAATTTTAATCTTTATGGCTTGAATAAAGAATAATAATAAAATAATAATTTTTTAAATGGACATTTATTATTTAAATAAAAGTGGTGCAATCATTATGTAAAAAATAATAAAGCCTAGCTAACTTTAACAATTGCTCTTGTAATTATTGCTTTAAATACTCGTAGAGGGAAGCTTCCTTCTGCAGCCACAGCTTACACGCTGCCATGGAAACATCTGGGCTGCCAAGTTAACAGTGAAGCTTGTCAAAAAAATCAACTTTGGCATGGGGAAATGACAGTGAATGGAACACAATTTTGGCCATGAGGGAACTTCCATTAAGCAAAGCATGTGTAAAACTGTCTCCAGAGAGAAAAATATATGGTCTCCTTCCTGCAGCCATCCTTAATAAAACCGAGAGCAATGGACTCCCAATTAGAGAGAGAGAGAGAGAGAGAGTGTCTTCTGATTACTTCACCTCTTCTATTGTCTTTTTAAAAACTTTTTTCGTTTGTTTTTAACATATGCATTGTTTGTTAATAGTTAAAAATGTACACTGCAAATGGATTTCCTCCAGCAAGTTAATTTAGCTGTACATTCAATCAAATTTGCAATCAAACTGTATTTCTCCTTCAGGGTAGATTCCTCTGAAAATCTTCTCCAGACTTTGGCAGGAGTAACTTGACTGCAAGACAGGGAGAATAACGAGGCAGGGAGGAGAGAGGGAGGTAGAAAGACCAGCAAATTAGGGACCTGTCAACCAGGGTTTGAGTCCCACTTCTGCCCCTTATTAATTTGTGATCTTGGCCAACTAAGAAGTTACAGAAATTTTGTATTTAGTTTTTTCCCTATAATATAGGAAAGATATGAAGGATAACAGTACAAGGAAGTGCTTTGTGAGTTACAAAATGCTCTACAAATTGTACTTATTATTGTAGGATTTAAATCACCTTGAAAGTTTTCTCTTCTGTTTTACAGAGGAAGGGCCTTATTTAGGGAAGACCTCCTAAGATAATTTCATTGGCTGTACTTGAGAAAAGAATGACATCTGTTCCATTGGAAAGCATGGTGTGGTTACACTGTGAATACAGCTTTCATTCATTCATTTGTATAGATATCTGATATTTATCGAGATGCTATTAGGTGAAAGGCACTGTGATGGATAGTGAAGATGCTGTGATAACAAGAGTAACTTAAGCTCTGACATTTTGGAGCTTTTCTCTCATTGGGAGATAAAGGCAAAAATAATCTACACACACACAAAAAAAATAAATTACAAACTGTGGTAAGTGCTGCAAGGGGGGGAGGGGAGGATGGAATTTGAAAGGCTTTACAATGGAGGAAGGTGGGGCTAGATACGCATGACCAAGGAAGGACTATCAGAGGAAGTAAGACTGTAAAGGACAGGAGAGGAAAGTATTCAGAAGCAGCAGCATGTGCCAATGCCCTGGGGTGGAGAAGTTGGCTTGCTGAGAGAGAGAACTGGAATCAGGCCAGCGCGTCGGAGGTATGTGAGCCAAGAGGAGAGAGGCACAAGATGAGAGTGGGGACACAGCCAGAGGCTAGGTCATGCTGGGCCTTGGCAATTTCACTCTATGTGAAATGAAAAAC
>NW_007728851.1:50004-97749 GCF_000696425.1 Galeopterus variegatus | reverse complement strand
GTTAGAAGTTTTAAACTGAAAACAGGAAATGGTTTTATTAGCAGGAGGTCACTACATCTTCCATTTGTAGTGGATGGCAAACTTATGATGTTGATGGTCTTTCAGAATTGAGAAACAGGAAAGAACAGAGAGGCTTTTCATCAGGAAAGCATGCATATAATAAACTGAAGTTCCTTGAACTTAACTGCATCTAGGGGGAAAAAAAACACATTGTTGGAGGACTTTGATAGCTTCCTATAATTTTTCTAAGAAAATTCAAGAATTCAGAGTACTGTTTTTCAGCAAGAATATGAATAAAACTCTGTTCGTTGTGCTTTCTGTTTCAAAATTTTTGTTCTGGGCAGAATCCTGTCACTGAGCAAAAAATGCTAATTGGACATTTGATTCATCTGGACAGCTGTGAATGGAATTTTTGCTAACCAGCAGCAGATGTAGACCTAAAACAGCATGGCACATGGCCATTGGCATGGATGTGATGTTAGCTGCATGCACCCTTCTCCAATCCACAAGTATTTCAAAGTCTTTTTTTTGAAAGATTTTTATTAGATATTTTTGTAAATTAATCTTAGTGATTATAAAGGGCCAAACTAATCCATTGGCATGGAAAGATTGTCATAGTCTTTATGGCACTCCAAAGAGTGAATTAGTGGAATTAGATGGGAAATACTTGCTTTCCAGTTGAAAATGCAGAACAGATGCTGGTCTTATTAGCAGAACATTGCCTGCTTGCAGTTCATGTCCTGGATGGACACTGGCCTCCAAGTAAGACTCTTTAGTTTATTTAGGAATAAATGCCTTCGGAAATGAACCACTCCACAGCGGGAATCCTGTACATTTAGAAGATGGTACTGATCTTTCTTATTTGCTTTTAAGTTTGGTGAATTGGTGAACCACTTTTATATCAGATGCTGGTTCATTTAAAGTAGTTATATTTAATCAGGAGTGAATCCTGAAGATCACTCACGGGATTTACAATATACAAAAAAACATGAATTCTATCTCTGGAGAAATTTTGACTTCAAACTTCTTCCTTGATGTTGATGTGCATCCCTAGTTGAATCTTTCATCAAAATAAGATATTAAAAAATGTAAAATCTCTATCATTTTTAGTTCAATGTGCTGTATACGAGCAGTCACAAGCCACTCGTGTCACACATTCTCGTACTGAAGGAAGAGCTGGGAGAAATCAAGTGGTTTGGCATTTCCAAATCCAGCCAGCTTGTCCCTACAATGCTCCTCACTCTCCCAAACTGAATTTCTAGAAGAAATCGGGACAACTCTTCCAGTGTAGTTTCTCTGGTGGAAGCAGTAAGCTTGGTTCCCACTCTGTGGAGCCGTCCCATCCTCCCTCCCATTCTATGTAAAGCAGAAAATTTTCCATTAGTTACTTTCATTTTAAGGGAATCACATTTTCCTTGTCTGCTCGTCTTTAGAGTGTTTCCTTCTATGCAGAGTTCCTGAAGGTCCACCGAGCACTTCTCCATGATGTCCGTACATGACCATCACCTGGGGAGATTTTTTTTAAAATCATGCCTACTCTTCCCACCCCCAAGAGATCTGATTTAATTGGTTGGATCTGAGGTGTCTAGTTATTTTAACGTCTTAATAGCTTTCCAGGTGGTTTTCATGTGCAGCCAGATTTAAAAACTACTGAGCCAGAGCATCCCAGTTTGCCTTCCACAGGACTAAGGATCTGGCTTATCAAGAACAATCAGTAAAGAGAATTTGATTTTTATTGAAATGTTGGCTGGATCTATTAGAAACATGCTGGAATGTATGTGTGTTCTCCATCATAACATTATTATGCATATCCAACTGATTGTCCAACATCTGTGGGTTTAGACCTCAAACCTCAGAATTGTCATCAAGTCTATTCTAGCACCAGGCTATTCTTAGACCATCCATCCATTCACTCTTCATTTACTATTAATTCATCACACAGTTCCTGAGTATTTTCAATGTGCCAGGAATGGTAATAGATGCCGGGGAGATATATATCTTAAAGGAGCTGACAGTCTAGTTGTGGGGAGCAAACGGGCAAACAAGTGTTCACAATTGAATGTCATAAAAACTCTATACAGGAGCAGTGGACACAAGAGAAGGGCATAAAAACATCTGATCAATTCTCTACGGTGAAGAAAGGAATAGATAAAAATAAAGTTAAACTGGGTGAATGGACATTCAACAAGTAGAGAGTGTAGGGTTGGATGAAAAATTCTAAGCAAAGGGAAGGTGTTTTGCAAAGCCGTGAGAACTCTAAATAGCACTCAGTTTTGTAAGCTGAATATAATTTTGTGGAGCTGGCTGGAGCATGGCGTGTGTGGCAGGGCATGGTACATGGTTGGGAGGGATTGATCACAAATATCTGCCATTCTTAGGAATATGCGCCTTGATCTATGGGCAATGGAGAGCCATTGCAGGGGAGAAAGAATCCAATGAATCATGTGATGTCTGACAAAATGCAGGTCTCTGTGACTGACCATCTCTGCAGAGAACCAACCATGTCATCCCTGAGCCAAACTGTACTGAGGGGATTTAGACAAGAGATAAAATACTTAAGAAAATAAAAACCATCTAGTCATCTATTCAGTCACTGAACAAACATTTATTGAACACCTACTGTGTACCGAGCATTAGGAATACAGCAGGATTTCTTTCTCAGCCTCAGCACAACTGACAGTTTGGACACAGGGTATTGGGGAGGGTTGGCTGTCCTGTGAGTTGTAGGGTGTTTAGCAGCAGCCTTGGCTTCTATCTACCAGATGCCGGTAGCACTCTCTTCTTTCCTCCTCTGCAGAGGGACAACCAAAAATTGCCAGCAGCTGGGAACCACTAGGACACAGGGATGGAGAAACACACCCCTGCCCTTAGCAAGCTTACAGTCTAATCCAGCAAAGAGAAGATGTGCAGCAAAAAAAGCATAGTTCAGGGGAAAAGGGGAAAACACCATAAAAGAGATACAAACTGTTATGAGGAAACAATGTTTCCTTTTAGGGTAAGCAGGGAAGTCTTCATGCTGGTGAAGAGGCTTTGGGCTTTAAAGTGGTTCTGGATGCATGCAGGTGAACCAGAAAGACTTCAGAATATCCCTCAGCTTTCCAGTCCCATCTGAGGTGCTCCTTCTGAATAAGTGGCCATGTGAATCCCAGCTGGTTGCAGCAGGGTTGGGCACTCAGCAATGTACAGGCTGACTGCACGTTGTCCCGTGGGGTGGCCTGACACAAGCTCTACTCATGTGCTTTTCACCTTTCAGATCTTAACTTTTCTCCTTCATTGCTTTAATGTAACTGTTGGTTTCAACCCGATCACCACCCCTCCCTTGCTCTGTCCTGATCTGTATTTAGGTGTTATTCACAGGAATGAGTACTCAGTGTCCAGGACTCATTCTGATTGGTTGATACTTAGACTGCACAGCTCACTACATATTGTGAGTATACCCCTGTCACTTCTACCCAAAGAGCACCATCCAAATTATATTTTACATGAATGGTGTCGCTACAGTTGTGCAATACACGCTGCTTCTCCTCCCCGCTGCCAGCAATGTGTGAAGTGGATCAGAACAGGGAAAGCCTGATGCTTCCCCACTGGGCAGGGTTCTGTTGCCTGAACCTGTGACGGATACCTGCACCCTCTGTCTCTGCCTGCGTCAGATAAGCAGGTTTGGTTAAAGGAGGAAGGCGGGAGACCCCATGGTACTTGCTGATCTAGCCATTGGCAGAGAGCAGGAGGGGTAATTAGCGGCTTTGTACTATAGTCGGGCTCAGACTAGTTCCATGGAGCCATGTAGGCTCCTTAGGGGCAGCAATAGGGGATAAGGGATGGGCCAAATAGGGGGAACTCCAGATTCTTCTGCATTCCTACCCTGTGCCCTTGATCCACAATAATGTGTGTGTGTGTGTGTGTGTGTGTTTCTCCTTCATTGCTTTAATGTAACTGTTGGTTTCAACCCGATCACCACCCCTCCCTTGCTCTGTCCTGATCTGTATTTAGGTGTTATTCACAGGAATGAGTACTCAGTGTCCAGGACTCATTCTGATTGGTTGATACTTAGACTGCACAGCTCACTACATATTGTGAGTATACCCCTGTCACTTCTACCCAAAGAGCACCATTCAAATTATATTTTACATGAATGGTGTCGCTACAGTTGTGCAATACACGCTGCTTCTCCTCCCCTCTGCCAGCAATGTGTGAAGTGGATCAGAACAGGGAAAGCCTGACGCTTCCCCACTGGGCAGGGTTCTGTTGCCTGAACCTGTGACGGATACCTGCACCCTCTGTCTCTGCCTGCGTCAGATAAGCAGGTTTGGTTAAAGGAGGAAGGCGGGAGACCCCATGGTACTTGCTGATCTAGCCATTGGCAGAGAGCAGGAGGGGTAATTAGCGGCTTTGTACTATAGTCGGGCTCAGACTAGTTCCATGGAGCCATGTAGGCTCCTTAGGGGCAGCAATAGGGGATAAGGGATGGGCCAAATAGGGGGAACTCCAGATTCTTCTGCATTCCTACCCTGTGCCCTTGATCCACAATAATGTGTGTGTGTGTGTGTGTGTGTGTGGCAAGACTTAACTTGAAATAAGAAAATAAGAATTTCCACTATTTAAAAAAAGTTTTAAAAATGCTGATACAATGGTTTCTTCATGTTGCCCCAACTTGTTCTGTCATCAGGACTAATCTTCCAAGAAGAAGCCTGCCTGGGTTCACTCCATAGACTGTGTGGTTCAGGGCAAGTTGTGCGACCTCTCTAGGTGTCATCTCTAGAATGAGGACTATAGTGTCCACCTCACAGGGTCATTGTCAGGATTGAACGCAGGCATATGGAAGTTGCATCAGAAGCACTGTGCAGTAGAAGCCTGACACAGCACCATGTCCCAGTGCAGGAGGCCTTTCTTTTCCCTCACGTTTCTCCTCTGTTGGCTGCTCGTGCCTGGATCTAACAGGGGTGTTAAAAAATATCTTCTTTGAAATGTCAGTGCTTTATTCCCTGAGATCTGGTGACACCTTGGTCCTTGCTTGCCATGCACACCTCACTGTAGGGATTAATTAGGCCCTTTCCTGAGATCAGGTCTTGGTTAAGGGAGGGGGGATGGGAGAGAAGGCCCGGGAAGGAAATGAAGGAGGGTTCCAAAGGCAAATTTATAATTCTCTGATTTTCCCAAGTGATTTTTCAAGTCCCTTAGTTTAGAAACTGGCATTGTTTTTCTCTTTTTCTCTCCTCTTCATCCGTGGATTCATTCGTATCACCAAATTGCAGATGGCTTCTCAGATCCACCCCTTCCTTTCCTCTTGTCTCCCCACCTAGTGCAGGACTTCACCGCCTCCCTTTTGGATTTCGGTTTCCACCAGGCTTTGCATTGGGTTTTGCACATTCTGGCTCGTTCTTCTCCACACCATGATGCAAATCATCGTATTCTGTGGCAGGTGGTTCTTTCTCAAACTGTGCTCAAGGACTGTATAACCTTCACTTTTTTGGCTTGGTTTAAAATCTCTATGAGTGGCCAGGGGTACAGGATCTCGGTTCTGCCCCCCTCCCCACCCCAGTGCTAGCCTCGCTTCCCAAGCTGCTCTTAGAGGGTGGCCGGCTTCCTGCCTCCTTCCACTAAGACGGCAAGTCTGGGAAGACCTCGGGGGAGTGGGGTCACCACCCATCCCCAGTTCCTGGCAGAGACCGAGACTAAAGCATCCTTGAATAAAGACCTCCCCTAACCCCCTCCCAGGTAATAAAATCCTCATAATTGGATTCATTTCATCTTTTCACTTTTTTTTCTGATACCCTTGCATGTGGTCCTTCCATCCTGTTTGTCTTACCTCTCCCTCCTCCTCTACTCACCCCACCTCTTAGGTCTCTGTTTCCGCATCTTCCTCAAGGTCTTGATGGCATCTTCCTCAAGGTCTTGATGTTTTGTAAGCTTACTTCCTGCTCAACAATCTGTTTCATCCCAGCCTCTTGGATTGGGATGCCCTCCCTAAGACATATCCCACCCATCTTCAAATAAGCAGCTCATAACACCAGCTCTCCATGTAGCTTTCATGAGTGCTCCAAGCTAAACTGACATTTCTCATTTCTGAGTGTCTATTGCCACTCAAACTTTTCTTAAATCTTGTGTGCATTTGTATAGCGGTTAAGTACATGGTATTTCTCTGACTGCAGGTTTGAAATCTGGCTCTACCGATTACTGTCTGAGTGAATTAACTTCTCTCTGGGTCAGTTTCCTTATCAGAGAGGCTCTCCTGGTACAGTGATATAAAACATAGAATTGGGGGCCTGTGTCTGCATGGGTTTGAATCCCGGCTTTACTACATGCTAGCTGGGTCCCCTGGAAAGTTAATCAACCTCTCTAAGCCTGAGAATTTTCATCTATAGAATGGGCATGCTAATAGTAGATATTTCAGAAGATGATTGTGAGGATTAAATGAGGTAATCCATATAAAGTATTTAGCAAATTCCTGGAAATCATTATGACTACTAATGTGGGAGCTAATCATATCTCTCATGAAGAGTGATTCTCCACCTCTTCAAGTATTTCCTTCCATGCAGAAGGAGCTCAGTTGGCGTAAGAGCCCTAGTCTCTTTCCTCCCTCTTGCTTATTACATCTTGGAAGTTGTGGGGGGGCAGACTGTAATTAGGGTGCAGCAATTGACTTGATTGGTAAATTGAGCATGCTCAATTCTTCCTCCCTTTCTTCCTCTTGAGACTAAGCTGCCCACAAGAAGTAGGTCTATTCTCTGTTGATTCATGCCATGCATTTTATAGAGCATTGCCTTTCCATTGGAAGGTCCAGGGATACCTGTGTGTGTTTACTTACTTCGGTGGTGTAGTATTGGGAAAATCATTCATCTGAATGTGTATGTTCTACCCTCTCACCTAGATTTTATCAGAAACAGAGATATGTTTGGTCTCTTTGTCTTTTTAGTCCAGGGATACCTGTGTGTGTTTACTTACTTCGGTGGTGTAGTATTGGGAAAATCATTCATCTGAATGTGTACGTTCTACCCTCTCACCTAGATTTTATCAGAAACAGAGATATGTTTGGTCTCTTTGTCTTTTTATCAGTTCATTCAGAACTCAGACAGAGAGAGTATTGCCTACTGGACTCAGACAGAGAGAATATTGCCTACTGGACTCAGACAGAGAGAGTATTGCCTACTGCCTACTATTTCTTTTGGTTTTGGTGATGATCAGATTACATAATGCACAAAAGCATATACCATAGCATCTAGACAAAAGGAGATGTTTATATAAATTAGAATTCTTTGGTTTAAACAACAGAAACTCTCTGGCCAACTTGCACAGAAAAGGAATCTATTGGAAGGCCATAGGATGACTCATGTAATAGAGAGAAAAGCTAAAGAGCTAGATTCAGGAAGGGCATAAGAAAAAGGAGCTCTGCCAAAATCTGGTGGAGAAGTGTCTCAACACAGAAAAGGAATCTATTGGAAGGCCATAGGATGACTCATGTAATAGAGAGAAAAGCTAAAGAACTAGATTCAGGAAGGGCATAAGAAAAAGGAGCTCTGCCAAAATCTGGTGGAGAAGTGTCTCAGGACACTGCCATCTGGGGTGTGAGCTCCAGCTAATTTCAGTTTTCTTGTGATTCTGCTCAAAATTCAAATTCCAGGGAGAGAGTCTGATTCATTTGGCTTAGGCCACATGTTCACCCCTTAACAGGTGAAGGTAAGACACCTTGGCTGGAAGCCTCAACAGACCATGAGCAATGGGGAAAATTCTGCCTCCCACCTATAGTCTCGAAATGAGGAATAAATGCTGGATGGCAAAATCAAATATACTAACTAACTAACCACTACCATTGATAAATATAATTATTCTCATCATCAGTTCTCCAACTAGATTTAAAGTGGCCTAGAGGGAAATAACTATGTCTTACACTTATTTCCATACTTCCCAGCAACAAATCATTCTTACTTCTAAGAGCACACTTTGATTTACTCTAAATATTGTAGGGGAGGAAAAATATCCTTTCCCCTATCCATCCTAGGGACATGGCTGAGGTCCCTATAACAAAAAGATTAGCAAGAGAAAAGCGTGCAGATTTATTTAATAAGTTGTGTTTTCTTTTCTTTTCTTTCTTTCTTTTTCTTTTCTTTTCTTTTTCTTTTTTTCTTTCTTTTTTTTTTTTTTGGTGGCTGGCGGGTACAGGGAAGGAACCCTGGACCTTGGTGCTATCAGCACCATGCTCTAATTAACTGAGCTAACCAGCCAGCCACCTTATTTAATAAGCTTTATGCGAGACAGAAGCCTTCTTAGGAAAATGAGATCCAAAGAAACAGTTAAACCTGAGTACATTTTATATAGGTTCGACAAAGAGTGGGTAGTCATAGGAGAGGACAAAAGGGTATGATCTAATGGTAATAAATTGGGGGAAATTTAGCAAAGCCTCTTTGTTCAGATCCTTCTCTATGACCCTTCATCTCCAGAGATAAGGATATCCCCTCCTTCAGGTATAGGAGGGCACCTCTCACATGTGTGAGGATCGTGACCTCCTTCAGGGAAAGGTCAGAAAATTCTGGGTTTTATAACCTGGTTCAGAGAAGAAGTGCAGGGAGAGTCAGAGTGGCCTTCTTCCCAGCACCATTTTTCAATATGTCAAGGTGGCACATTTTGGGGTAGCATGTCCTGAACCCCATCAGTATCTTCTCATTTTATTCCCTGACACCATGTTCTTGTCCCAAACCAACTGTGCCTCATTTCTAGGCAGGTCATCCTAAAGCACAGTGCCTCCTGAGCACTCGGGACTAGTCATGAATGGGTATTGATTGACTGCTACTTATAGAGATGAAGTGTCACTGCCTATTGCATTGAAAGGCAGCAAGATGAGTTGGCCTTTGCTCAGAAGGCAGACGCGATTAAGAAGGCAAAATGTGGACATCACTCACGTGGCATAATAAAATATATATATTTTGTCCCTGGTTCCTGGCACATAGTTCCTAAAATCCTTGGAATCTCCAGAGTGATAAGTGTCTTTTGTATGCTAATGAGATGTCTGGTGTCGGGGGGACCCCTAGGGAACTTCAAAGAGGGGAGAGAAGCTGGAGGTGGAGTTCAATCACAATGGTCAGTGATTTAATCCATCATGACTATCTAATGAAACTTTCTTAAAACCCCCTAAACAATGTGGTTTGGGGAGCTTGTGGGTTGGTGAACACCTTGAGGTGCTGGAAGGTGGCACACCTGGAGAGGGCACAGACACTCCATGCCACTTCTACATACGGTGCCCCAATCATCACTTCCATTTAGCTGTTCCTGAGTTGCATCCTTATGATAAGTAGTAAGTGAAGCACTTTCCTGAGTTCTCTGAGCTATTCTAGGAAATTATCAAAGCTGGGAGGGGATTGTGGGAACCCAAATTTATAACCAGCTGGTCAGAGGCATGGGATCCCAGGACTCGTACTAGCATCTGAAGTTGGGGATAGTATGTGGGACTGAGCCCTTAACCTTTGGGATCTGCATGAAGTCTGGAAAGTCAGTGTCAGAATTAAATTGAGTTGTTAGAGCTGGCCGGTTAGCTCAGTTGGTTACAGCACGGTGCTGATAACACCAAGGTCTAGGGTTTGATCCCTGTACTGGCCAGCTGCCAAAAAAAAAAAAAATATTGGATATCCAGTTGGTGTCCAGAGAATTAGAGAATTGGCTGTTCGTGTTGGAGAACACCTCAACTTGTCATTGTAAATTCAAGGACACGGATTGGTGGTCAAGCGTGAGACAGAGGGTAATAGAAAGAGTTAAATAGTTAAAGAGTCAGACATTGAGATAGACCCAGAAAGAGAGTGGAAGAGACAAGAAAGAGGAGTGAGACAGATGTTCTATAACAGAACACTTCTATGGCCCCAGAAATGTCAAAGGGAGATAGGTATTGCTTAGATAAAATTCGCTGGGGGACCACTATTTGGTACTTTGAAAAAAGAGGGATTATCCGTTTTCATAACCATTTGAGATAATTTCCTTTGAGAAATATGGACTATGACCTTTCATCCTGAAGAATGACCTTTCCCAAGCAGTACTGGCATCATAGAGCCAGCTGGAAATGCAGAATCTCGGGTCTCACCCAGACTTATGGATGTGATTCTGCGTTTTGACTCCAAGGTAGTTTGTATACATGTTATCATGTGAGAAGCACTGCCCTGGGGGACTAGGAGATCATGAGAGTGAAAATCAAAAGACTGGGGTTGTAAAATTCCTCTTACCACTATCCAGCCACATGACTGTAGGTATAACCTATTCCCCTGGAGTCTCAGCTTCCTCATCTGTGTAGTGAGAATAAAAGATCTGCACTCCTTGTTTTTGGGACTTGTTGGGAAGAACCAATGAAATGGGAGCGTGAAGGTACTTTGGAAACTGGAAAGCACCCTGGAAATGGAAGATCTCCAGTTGTTTCATACATGACATAGGGGAGGGGACATTGGCCTCTCTGCTGACTATCACGTGTGAGTTTAACATTACGGCTGGATTCTTTCTTTCTAGCTCCGAGTGAACCTCACTGTGCGTGGAGATGTGAGCAAGTCAGCAGACGATGCATTTATTTTTGAACACGTTAATTTCTTTATCAGCTCTATTTATTTTCTGAGGGCATCACTGTATTACATTAATGCCTTGAGTTGTTAACAATACCAGCTGGTGCTGCAGGCATCACTTGTAATCACAGAATAAAGGCTCAGGCAGTAGCATGTAAATGGCCACCCAAACCACAGTGCTGGATCTCCTCCTTGCCGTGCTTTCTATCTCCCCTTGGGAGCAGATCCACCCCTACCCCCTCCATTTCCAAAGCCCTTTATTTATGATATTATCTGGCACTATGCAATTTATTCTGTTCTTCTGTGAGGTTTGAGGCCTTGGGAGAGCAGTGACTCTTCACATTTTCTTTTTCATATCTGTCTCTTCAGGGCTTGGCACATAGTAGGAATGCAAGAAATAGCTGTGGAATTTGAGTTGTGGGGGGAAATACAAAATCTACCATTTTATCCCTATTCATTCACTCATTCTTAGCATCAGAGGAACTTTCTCAGACAGGCCCATCCTTATCAGCCTAGATTAGACCCTTTGTTCCCATATGCTTCCCTGACAGCCTTTCAAAATGCTCCTCACACAAGAAGATGGAATGACTTTCCCGATAGCTTGTGAGCTCTCTGAGGGCAGGGGTTGTCTGTTCTGTTCCTCCCATATCCTCAGGGCTTAGAACAACGTCTGTCCCATGGTAGGTGCTCAATAAATATTCGTAGAATTAAAGTGATCGGTTTGATGGACATTCCAATTTTTGAGGAGACCTACCTTTACTGTTCCTTTCTGAAACCAATTCATCCCATCACGTCTGTCCCATGGTAGGTGCTCAATAAATATTCGTAGAATTAAAAGTAAGTGATTTGATGGGCATTCCAATTTTTGAGGAGACCTACCTTTACTGTTCCTTTCTGAAACCAATTCATCCCATCAATGAAAGCTTCTCAGTTGGAAATCTGGCCAATTTCCTCCCAGGTTAGGAAGTTTCCCTGTCAGTTCTTTTTCTCTCCTGGCCTATTGCCTGGAAGGAAGGGGAGTAACACTTAGTGAATGCCTACTTTCAGCAATATATGATACTCAGAAAAGTATGCGCCATGACCAAGGTCAGAGACTAAGGGCCAGGCTCCGATTCCAGCCCCGGCTTAGCTCTTTGCTCTGAAGCACACTGCCTGTGTAGCAGGTGGAAGCGTAAGTTTCCCTGTCAGTTCTTTTTCTCTCCTGGCCTATTGCCTGGGAGGAAGGGGAGTAACACTTAGTGAATGCCTACTTTCAGCAATATATGATACTCAGAAAAGTATGTGCCATGACCAAGGTCAGAGACTAAGGGCCAGGCTCGGATTCCAGCCCCGGCTTAGCTCTTTGCTCTGAAGCACACTGCCTGTGTAGCAGGTGGAAGCGTCTTGTCTTTTCTGTCTGGCATCTGTTCTTCAAGGAGCAACTTGTCTGAATAGGGCCACGGAACTGGCCAATGTTAGAGAAGAGTGATATTCTGAATTTAAATCTTTGTATAGGTTTATTGTCAACAAGAATCACTTCATAACCGAGCCTCCTTCTGCACTGAACCGTCTGCTTCCAGCTGGGTTATGTAGCTTGACCATGGCCTTGTGTCATCTCTCAGATCCAGGGCAGGGATGCTCAGCCTGTTTCTCGTAGAAGCTGTGGACAGGCTTGATCCTTTCATCCATTTGCTGGAACGGGGTTATGGCTCAAAGTAAGCACTGATGCAAACGTATTTGTATTTTCAGAAAATCTCCCTTTTCCCTCCTGGATAGATGATCTGTCCTTGGCTTCTACTTATACAGGGCTGTTCAAATCACATATTTCATAGAGTCTAAAGAGGAAAAATGTCATCAGTATGATTATTGTCTGGCTGCATATCCCGATAACTATTATTTAAAAAGAAAAAATTCTCATAATTTGTTTTCCAATTCATCTATTACTTAACATTTTGATTTTTTTTGAAGAATCCTTTCAACATTTTATTTTTTGCCAAAAACAGATCAGATTCCTGTCTTGCATCAGGCACGCTGCTAGGTACTGACAATGCAAAGGAGAGAATCCTGAACATTCCTACAAAAAACGCCCATGTCTGCCTGAGGGACCCCAGGGAAGTGTTCCCAGAGGAGGCAGGCTTCGATGGAAACTGGATTGATGAGAACAATGAACAGGACTGGAAGGAGACAGGGCTGAGAAAGGATGAAATACGGTAAGAATGGACATAAGGGCAACCAATTCTATAGTTCAATAAGTTCTGCCTGAGCAACTCTTATTTAATGCCCTGAAGGTGTGGGGGGGGATTTTTTTTTTTTTTTTTAAAGAAAAGGAACACCTAAAAACATCCAATATCATGGTTTTGCTCTGAGAACATTCTAATAGATTTTTTCCGGTCATTATGTGGTCATTTGGGTGGAAAAGATCTTTGCATTTCAATTTCCAGGAGTCAGGCTGAGCAAAGAGAGAAACCGTTTGTGGGGTCCTTAAAATCAGGACTGGCTGCTGTGCTTTTGACTCAGACAAATGGGATAATCTTGTCACCGAGAATGGAATGGCAACTGTGATAAAGGACCCTTCTATTAATGGCAGTGCCCTCTCCAACCAAGTCAGTGTGTGTGTGTGTGTGTGTGTGTGTGTGTGTGTGTGTGTGTGTGTGTGTGTCTTTCTAGTCCCCATGCAGCTCTGCTCTGGGAGAGAGAAGCAATTTCAGATAGCTGAAGCTTGGGTACTATGGGTTAGGCTTAGATGCATGGCTTATTTTAAACCAGCTCACCATATGATTAATATATCATGTCCTGTTACCCAAAGAGCATCTAGTCTAAACTCTTCAGATGAGGACAGTGAGGCTCAGAGACATCATGCAACCTGTGCAAAGTAACGCAGCTGATTAGTGCTAGGTCTTTGTTAATCTAGGTCTAATCTTATTCTGTGTTATTCAACATTAGTTAATTAGTTATTTCATAAGTAATTATTTATGGAATGTTTACGGTATGCTAAACGCCTTGTTAGGCAGTGGATTATCTTCAGTGGAGAGGCAGCATCTAGTTGTGGTTTTAGCACTCACTGCTGTTGGGTGTTGGGCTAGCTGCATAACCTCTGTAAGCCTCAGTTTCCTCATTGGCAAAAAGGAGGTGATAATGGTACCAATCGCAGGGATGTCACGAAGACGGTATGAGATAATGTGTGTAGAGCTCAGCACAGCATTTGGCACACTTAATGCCAAGCTTGCTATGGTTTAATCCTTCTGGGCTCTTCTGTCAGAGCAAAGATCTTTACTCTATAATTCTTATGTCTCCCTGCCCTAAAGATGGTTATAAAAGGTTTATTTCCTCTGAGCTTTCGTTCTCTCAAAGTCCTTCTAAATCTGTGGTTGACAACTCTGGAGGGCTGAAGCCATCCCCCCTCAGCCATCCTCTTCTCCAGACACTCCTTCCCCCCTCCTCTGGGTTCTTGGCAGCCTCCCCTGGAGAGAATTCAGATGTGTTCTCATGACAGCGTCACAGCCTTGGGAGGGAGCTCCGTCAATGGCACATCTGTGCATTTCCTGAATCAATTCTGAGAGAGACAGTGGATCAGCTCTGGGATGGTATGTCATCCATCTCTGAGACCAGCCAGGTTTGGGTTGGCTCACAAGATCTGGGACTTGTCATGACCTGTGGCATTTTAAGAATGAGTTCCATAGAGCCCTGCAGTTAAAAAAAAAAAAAAAATTATAATTAGCAGCTCGGCACATCAGTCCATTTGGCAAGAACCAAGGTGGGAGTGCAGTTCAGCACATACTTGGCTGTGCATATTTCTAACAGCATAATAGTGTTTACTTGGTTCCTTCTGAAGCTTGATCACCTCTAATATAATAAGTCATTTTCTGGGCAAGGCTTCTGCATGTGCACGGACATCCTGCTCCTCTGGTCTCCTTTTGCACGTCATCCTCCCTACAAGTAAGCATGCCGCCTACTTCTGTGCACGATTAGTTGGAGGGAAAGGACACCATTCAGTGTGCATTAACGATGGCAGTGCATTCCCCCAGGAGGCAGAAACTTCTGCAGAGGTCTGGAACAGATTTGCCAAATACTCAATCTGCATAAGGCGGCTCTGGACATCTGTGTATTCTTTAGCCCCACAGCCTCTAAGGCTCACTTGAATGGATACCTTTTGTGGTTTCTTTTTCCCTTTTGATTTGAGGAATAAGCTCTTTTTATTTTGGGTCTCTTAAGGTAATTTTGGAGAATCTTGTGTCTTGCTCTCTCTCTTTTTTTTTTTTTTCCATCTGTGAAAACGAGAATGTATCTGTGAAGTGGTGGAAAAAGGGAAGTGATATTTATTGGGGGCTTACGTGATAGTACATCCATTTGTCATTTAACCTTGATGACACCTGGCCCTGGGCAAGGTTAATTGATGGGCAAAAGATCACAAGGATATTGTGTATTCCTCTCCAGGTTTGTCTGCCTCCAAAGATAAAATGGATTTCCTCATTTTATTACCTCTTCTCTAAGCCAGGAGTTCATTTTTTATCCTCAAACCAGCCTCCTGGTAACACTTCCCTGTTCCTTTGATCTGCCAATCATGCTTCATTTAGAATTTGGGGCATTGCATATTTTCCCCATTCGGTTTTCAATAAGAATGAATTTTCAGTATATTCTTTTACCAAACTGCATGCTTTGATTTACTAAACTAAGCCACCCAAGTTTCTTCTAAGTTGACTGGTTTTAGAAGTATTAATATATAGTGAAGGTATCAATTCCTAAAACCTATTTTTCTGTATTTATATTAGCTCGAACTGTAGCTGGAGCTTTTATTTCCACACATTGTTTTTATCCTCAAAATTCCTGTTCATGGCATTCACCATTTAAAGGTATTTATCCCCAGCTACTCATTTATTCATAAATTCATAAATTCATCCATGTTTTAGTGTCAGCAATAATTTGGAGGTGCTTTTAGACTAGTAATTGCATGATGGCAGTAAAATCTCTATTTAATAGAGAATGTGTGGAATGAGGTTGGCATAGATCATTTTTAGTCCACACCACATCTAGCGTCCTATTACGTGCTGTCACTTTCAGGATCAAGTCCAGGCTGCTCTGTGCTCTGTGGCCTGTGTGCACAGGTCCTGGGCCCCAGCTGTGGCCAGACAGCCATTTGCAGCTTCCCAGACTCACCAGGCTCTCTCCCACCTCTGTGCCTTTAAACATGCTGTTCGTTCTGGCCAGGCCACCTTTCCATGTTTCTCCAGATTATCACCTCCCATCCCATAAGGTGTGGATCAAGCACTGATTCCATGAGGAAGCCTCCCTGCCCTGAGCAGATAACATAAGTCTGTCTCCTCTGTGGTCCTGGCACACACCGTAAGAGCTTTGCTCGATCTGAGCGCTCAGTCCACAAATGCCACTGTCCAGGGCTTGCCTGTCCTTGACTATGAACTCCTTGAAAGCAGGGAAGAATTTTTAATACCATGGGAAACTGTTCATGTTATAATGCTTCATTTTTAATTTTGAAATAATTTAATACAAAGACTGTTCATACACCATTCACCCAGACTCCTTAATGCTAACATTTAGCCACATTTCTTTATCATTTTTGTTCTCTCTACCTCTCTCCACACACGCACATACACTCATGCACCATTTGAGAGAAAGTTGCAGACATAAGGCCCGTTGCTTTGTACTACTTCAGTGTGCATTTCTTAAAAAGAAGAGCATTTTTCATATAAACAGAGTGACACTTTTGAAGAATACAGGTTACTTTAGAGAACGCCCCTCAATTTAGTTTTTTCTGATGTTACAATGTAGAGTAAAAGAAGCCAGCTAAAAGAATACACAGTGTATGATTCCATTTACACAAAATTCAAAAGCAGGTTAGTATATACTTTCAGAAGTTAGGATAGTGGTTACCTTGGAGGGAGGAAAGATTGGGGGCTGGGGGGCGCCTCTAGGGCCCTGGAATGTTCTATTTCTGTGTGTGTGATGCTTACACAACTGTTTTCTTTTTCATGATTGAGATGCATGTTTACATGTTGTACTCTTTTATGCATGTGTTATATATTATAGTAATAAATTCTGAAAATTATACAAATTAAATTTCTCTTCTGGTTATAAAGTAACACCAGCTTTCTCTCTGAGATCAGGAATGCATCAAACATGTGTTCTATCACTTCTTTTCAATAATTTACTAAGCAATGCAATAAGGCTAGAAAAAAAAATAAAAGGCACAAGAATTAGAAAGGAAGAAATAAAATCATCATTAGTCAGATGATGTGATTCCAATTATTTCACATTGGTTGACCCAGGATCTGGTCAAGTCTGTAACTACTTCATGTGTATTTGAAAGAAATGTGTATTCTACAATTGCTGAGTAGTGTTCATATATAACAATTAGGTCACATTTACAAATGTGTTATTCAGATTGTCTATACCTTTACTGATTATTTTTGTCTGCTTATACTGAGAGGTGTGATGAAAAACTACTAAGATATTAGAATAATAGCATAAGCATATATATTTTTTGGTCCATATAAATGTATGATTGCCACATCTGCCTGGTAAATTAAACCATTTTTTTTATTGTGAAGTTTCCTTTTTATTCATTTATGATAATTTTGGCCTTAAAGTATACTTTTTTTTTTTTTTGTCTTTTTCCGTGTCCGGCAATGGATCGCAACCCTCAGTGTTGGCCCCGTACCGGACCGGGGACCGGCAACGGGATCGCAACCCTCGGTGCTGCTCCCGCGCCTCGCTCAGCCAGTGAGTGGGAACCGGTCTGCATGTGGGATCCGAACCCTTGGGCGGGAGCGCCGCTGCGCTTCCCAAGCGGTGCACTATCCAGTGCGCCACCGGGCCGAGTTTCCTTTTTATTCATTTATGATAATTTTGGCCTTAAAGTATACTTTTTTTTTTTTTGTCTTTTTCCGTGTCCGGCAATGGATCGCAACCCTCAGTGTTGGCCCCGTACCGGACCGGGGACCGGCAACGGGATCGCAACCCTCGGTGCTGCTCCCGCGCCTCGCTCAGCCAGTGAGTGGGAACCGGTCTGCATGTGGGATCCGAACCCTCGGGCAGGAGCGCCGCTGCGCTTCCCAAGCGGCGCACTATCCAGTGTGCCACCGGGCCGGCCCTTTAAAGTATACTTTTTAGCAACACTAACTTTCAGTTACTCTTTGTGCTGTATATCTTTTTTCATTGTTTCACTTTTTAAAACCTTTTACAATATCTCCATTATTTCAGATGACTCTTGTGAACAGTTCACAGTTGACCTTTGTTTTATCATAAAGCCTGAAAATTTTTGCCTTTAATTGGAGCATTTAGTCCAGTTACATTTAATCTGTCACTGATATATTTGGCTTGAATCTATCATTTTAATTTCAGCTTTCTATGCCAACCAATGTGTTATACACACAGACACCTACACACACACACACACACATTTCTGTTTTTATCTTCTTTTAGATTAATTGACTTTTTTTGTCATTTCATTTTCCCTCTTCTATTAGTTTGGTAGTTATATACTTTTACTGATCTTTTGGTGATTACCCTGGAGATCATAACATGCATCTGTTAGTTATCAAAGGCTAAAACTACTGTGTGCCTTTTACTATCTTTCTTTAAAGTGCAAGGAGCTTAGCATATTTGAACTCTACCCTCTTTTTGACTTATTGTTGCTAAATATCAATGTTTAAAGATATTTAAATTCCTATCATACATAATCATTATTGATTTTTACACTTAATAGTCATTGTGTTCTAATCACATTTACTCTTTTTCTTGATCTTTAGTATTTCTTTCATTTTTAAGCTTACATCTGGAATAATTTCTTTTACTCCTAAAAATGCTTCCCGATGGAGTTTGGATGTGTTGTCCCCTCCAAAACTCATGTGGAAATTTGATCTCCAATGTGGCAGTGTTGGAAACTGATTGAGTCATGGGGGCGGATCCCTCATGAATGGGTTAATGCTCTCCCTAGATGGGGGTATCAATGAGTGAGTTCTCGCTCTATTAGTTCCCGTGAGAGCTGGTTGTTTAAAGACCCTGGTGCCTCCTCTCCCTCTCTGTTGTTTCCTCTCACCATGTGATCTGCTCGTACCCACCAGCTGCCTGCAGTTTTCTGCCATGAGTAGAAGCAGTCTGAGGCCCGTGCCAGGTGCAGCTGTCCCAGAATCATAAGGCAAATAAACCTCTGTTCTTTATAAATTACCCAGTTTCAGGTATTTCTGTTATAGCAACATAAAATGGACCAATATACTTCCTCAATATGGGTCTGTTGAATTCTCTCAACATTTGTGGTATAGGTTTCTAAGTTGGCAACATTTTTGTTCGTTTGTTTTTCCCCTAATACTTTGAAGAAATAATTCTATTGCCTTAGGTCTTTCATTATTTCTGTTAATACAGTAACCAGTCTCTCTTTTTTTTTTTTTTTTTCCTCCTTTTAATATTCTATTTTTGTGTTTGGTTATTAGCTATTTTATTATGATGTATCCAGACATGGGTTTCTCTGTATTTGTCCTATTTGGGGTTTGTAAGTGTTCTTGAATTTATGGCTTAATGATTTTCACCGGTTTGGGAAAGAATTCAGTCAATATATCTTTAAATATTTCTTCTTTCCCATTCTTTTCCTCTTCTCATTCTAAGACTCTAATTACACGTTAGCCTTTTTTTTCTTCCTACCATATTTCATATGCCCTTTAAGTCTCTTCTGTATTTTTATCCTTTTGTTCCTTCTTGAATAATTCTGGATATTTTATTCTACCTTCTTGTTTTACGTGTGTCTAACTGCTGTTAAATACATCCATGGCCTTCTTAATTCTGGTTAAGTTTTTTTAGTTCTAAAATTTCCCTTTGATTTTTTTGCTAGTTTTCAATTATCTGGCAAAATTCTGAATCTTGCCTTTTATCTCTTTTATAAGTATTATTATTCTAAAATTTATGACCAATAACTCTATTATCTGGAACTCTTTGGTTCTTTTTCTGTGTTCTGTGTTTTCTCTTGGTTTTTGTGTGTCTTGCTTTATCTTCAAATGTGCCTTGTTCCTTTGATTGTGTGCTGGACATTGTATGATGAAAATTAGGGAAAAAAAGAGAGAATTTACGTTTGCTTATGGAAGATAGTTAGGGGCATTAGAAACCTGGTGACACATTAATCCAATTTCAGGGAGTGAAATGATTAGAGTCTTGTCTTCAATTTCTGCAAGGGTAAACTTTCTTCCATTTTACCCTTGCTCATAGGATGTTGAGCCTTTATTTTATTTTATTTTTTTGTCTTTTTGCTGTGACCGGTAAGGGGATCGCAACCCTTGGCTTGGTGTCACCAGCACCGTGCTCAGCCAGTGAGCGCACCGGCCATCCCTATATGGGATCCAAACCCGTGGCGGGAGCACCTCTGCGCTCCCAAGCGCCACACTCTCCTGAGTGCGCCACAGGGCCAGCCCAGGATGTTGAGCCTTTAGAGCTCCAAAGGTCTATCAGTACCCCTTTGGTGGCTCTGGACTCCCATTTTTGTCTCTAATTCTAATGAATCTACTAAAATTTCTGTTCAGTAACTCATACTCTTATTCATCTCTTCTAGCGTTGGCAGATACTCTAAAGGCAAATGAACCAACATGTTTTACTCACCTCTGATGGTTTCTATCTTCTTTCAGATTTCAGTCTCATAATTTCTTTTTTTTTTTTTTTGTCTTTTTGTCTTTTTCCATGTCCGGCAACGGATCGCAACCCTCAGTGTTGCCCCCGCACCAGACCGGGACCGGCAACGGGATCACAACCCTCGGTGTTGCTCCCGCGCCTTGCTCAGCCAGTGAGCGGCAACCGGTCTGTATGTGGGATCCGAACCTTCGGCGGGAGCGCCGCCGCGCTTCCCAAGCGGCGCACTGTAGCAGTGCGCCACCGGGCCAGCCCTCAGTCTCATAATTTCTCATTGGTTTTTTTTCCTCCAATGACTTCAAACAGACTTTTAAAACATGTTGTCCAGATAGTTGTCCTCAGTGGGAGTGCTGGTTTGAACTACTTAGTCCACCACTTCAGAAGCTATTTAATTATCTTAGGAATGAATTTTTCTCTTCTTTGTGCTGCCTATGAGAACCAAGAAGGGGGATGCAGTCCAAGCTTAGGCTGTGAGGTTTTTTTTTTTTTTTCCTTTTTGTCTTTTTTTGTGACCGGTAACGGGATCGCAACCCTCGGTGTCGTGCCCACACCGCACTCAACCAGTGAGCGGACCGGTCTCTATATGGGACCCAAACCCTCGGCGGGAGCGCCGCCGCACTTCCAAGCACCACACTCTACCGAGTGCCCCACCGGGCCGGCCCAGGCTGTGAGTTTTAAGGTGAAAATGACATTTTCCAGACTTGGGAGAGATAGCAGCAAGGGCTGCGAGAGCACCCCAAGGAAAGGTACAATCTAAGTAGGAAAAATTCAGGACCCCTGCTCTATTTTCTCATCATAGACGCCCCTGTTTTTCCTAGATTAGACTATAACTTAATTTCAGGTTTTATTTTTTAAAGTTTCCATTTATAATTGTAACTACATTCTAAGAAGCTTGGTTATTGAAAGCATGAAAACTTTTTCAAACCTGCTGAACACCTTAATAGTTTTGGATATTCAAGAAGGCAAGAAAAACTGAATAACTGCAAAATAGAAGAAGAATTTGGAGTTTTATATGGCAATCACGGGTAGAGGATGTGAGGGGAAACAAGGAAGAGGTTAAGAAACATAGGTGCTAGTGTGATAAAGTAACGTTATGAGCTTAGTAATGTGACACCTACACCTCCGCCCTCACCCCCACTCCCCCAATCTTTAGTAAACTCAAATACGATCAACTTTTTATAGAAAGAAATACAATGGATTGTTTCGTGTCAGTTGACATGATGAAGGATGAAGGCTTGGAATAGGAACCCAGAAGAGAGTTTTGACTTCCAGAGGCTGTGTGGAGCAGGTGGTATCGACCATGACCTCTGGGCTACAGCTAATACTGTCTCTCCTCCTGCCTGAAGTCTCTTCATGGGAAACTCCCTTCATTGTAAACCTGAGCCAAGCCTGTGCTTCCCTGTGATGAGAGGCTCTTTTCATACTACATGGCAATTCCCACACTGATAAAAGTGAGGTGTTATAGCTTAAAATGACAGAAAGCATGGTGGCCCAGGAGTCTGAGAACTTGCCTTCCAATGCTGATTCTGTCTCAAATGGTTGTAGAATTTGTTGCCTTACCTGTCAAGTCTTCATTTCCTGATTTTTAAAATGGAGTTATATTAGATTGGTGGTTTGCAATTATTTTCTGAGTTTTCTTCTGTTTGAGTATAATCTTAAATGGAAGTATACTTACATAAACAAGTAAAATGAACTCTGGTTGAAGTGGAGGGTGGGCAGGGGCAGAAATCTCACCCAAACTCACTTTTCACCCTACAACACCTGTATTAGGAGGCTCAGTAGAGTATGGTTTGACAACCAGCGGACTTGATAGTTCCAGCAGTTCCTTTAGTTCCAGCTATCTCCTTATACAGAGAAGAATGGATACCTTCTTTCAGTCATCTCCAGACAGCAGCTTTTAAAGGAAAGATTACTTTTTCCTTTATTGAGGTATGGAGACTGGAAAGAAACTCTCATTTATGAAGGCGTTATTAAGTGCCAGACCTAGAGCTAGGCACTTTCTTTAACCTTCATAGTGGCTCTGTTGTGTTGGTTTTATGCCCAATGGAGGGGGCACATGAAGCTCAGAGATGAGTATTTTTTTGTTTGTTTGTTTGTTTGTTTGTTTTTTTCCTTTTTGTCTTTTTTACTGACCGGTAACAGGATCGCAACCCTCGGTGTTGCGCCCTCACTGCGCTCAGCCAGTGAGCGGGAACCGGTCTCCACATGGGATCCAAACCCTCGGCGGGAGCGCTGCTGCGCTCTCAAGTGGCGCACTCTCCAGTGCGCCACTGGGCCAGCCCAGAGATGAGTATTTGATTCAAGGGTAATATGTGTAGTATGTGGCAGGGCTGCATTTCAAGCTCAGCTCTTTCTGACTCCTCCATCAGACGTGGAGGTGGTGGGTAGAAAGTGGGTACTTTAGTAAATGAGATATAGTTTTGAGTCAAGAAAAATGCCATGGAACATTTTGTAATATATATCTTTTTGCCTTTGGATTTAAATTAATTTTTAAAATTTAGTTTGATATGGGAGAGTCCAGTGAGACGCCTGTGGCCCAAGGATGTGCCTTCCTTTAGTTCCTGGTCTAAGCTTTTCTTTGCTTGGTTACCTGCACTCACAGGCCTAGCCTAGATGGCTGGCAAGAAGCTGTTAATTAGGCTTTTTTTTTTTTTTAAGTGCTCTAGGGATCAGTATGTGGCATTCCTTATTTCTGAATTACTAACATGCATTCCCATATTTCCCCAAAAGTTTTAGAGAAAATAATCCCAGTGGTTATAACTCTTGCCATGAATTAAATGTGCAAGATGTTGAAAAGTTTCCTAAGGGAAGAAAATAAATTGTATGTGACTTTGATTTCATTATCATTATACTGATGATTGGTTTTGGTTTTGAGGCGATGTAGAAAAAGCTACATAGACGTCGAATGCCAAGTCTACAGTAATAACAATAGCAGTCACATTGCTAATGAAGCACCATTTACTGTGATGGGTAATTCTACAAGTCACCTTGACCTGGCCACAGAATGTCCAGATATTTTATTAAACATTATTTCTGGGCATGTCTGTGAGGGTGTTTCTGGATGAGATTAACATTTAAATCAATAGACTGAGTAAAACAGATTTCCCTTCCCAATGTGTGTGGGTCTCATCCAATCCATTGAAGCTGAACAGAACAAAAGGCTGAGTAAGGAAGGGTTTTTTTTCTCTGTCTAACTGTTTTTGAGCTGGGACATTGGTTTTCTCCTGCACTTGGACTGGAATTCAGCTGTCCTGGTTCTCAGGTGTTCAGAATCATACTGGAACTACGGTATCAGCTCTCCTAGGTCTTCAGTTTGCAGATGGCAGACAAGGGGATGTCTCAGCCTCTGTAATCAAGGAGCCAATTCCTTATAATAAATCACTTTATATATTTGTATCTAATCTTATTGGTTCTTTGGAAAACTCTAACACAGTAAGTGATTACTAAACAGCAGGAACTGCACTAAAATGTTACACATGACTTATTTAATGTAATCCTCCACAATCTTATGAATGAGATGTTCTTATTATTTGCACTCTGAAAATGAGGCTTAGAGCAGATAAGTAACTTTGCCAATGTTTAGCTTGCTTGGGGGACATTCACGGATCTACAAGTAATGTATCTTTGAGTAGGTCAACTTCTATGAATTTATGTGTTAAATGGGGATGATAATGCCCACCCAGAAGTACTGTCATGATTAAATGAGATCATAGGTGTAAAGTACAGGGTGGGCTGCATGGTAGGAACTCAAAAATAGTAGCTTTTTGCTACTCTATTTTTATTTGTGTTAACAAAATTCAGAGGCTTTGTGACTGTGGAACAGATCTAATTCCTCTAACAATGCATCACCAACATCTGAATTTGATCATTTGTTCATCTCCATTAGGCTCCAATGATATTTCGTGTTATCCTAGGGAAAAATGTGATTACTGTGACATTTAAAATTCTGTGCAACCCAGGAAGAGGGAGGAAGCACACTCCTGAAAACAAGAGGAAATTCTGGTTAGACTGTCATTAGACAACTCCAGGTTGTCGTACTTTAGGGAGCTGAACAGCTGCAAAGATCACCAGGAGGGGCCTTTGTTTCCCAAAAGGTGTTTGGTATTTGCTTTCACTCAAGCATGTTCCTTCTGCTCTGATAACCATTGTCATCTTCCATTACAATAAAAGATGTCAGAGGGATTTTTACAGGCATATGGCTTTAATTTAGTTTTCCCTCTGTGGTCATAAGAGAGATTGCAAAAATGAAAACAAAACAAAACAAAGCCCCACTCAGCCATTCATCAATTCCTATTTATTGGACAGCAATCGTGTGCCACACAGCCGGGAGGACAGGATCTCCACTTCTAAAGTGACAGGATGAACACACTCCTTTCAGGGTGCTGGCTCTGGGGACCCCCATTCCCCATTTCCTCTCCAGTCTTTGGGAAGCGGGTCAGAGGACTATGCAGATTTACCTGGGAAATATAATAATACCAGCCACATTTTCTTTTCTCACAACATTATTTGGAATTTTGGCTGTCCTTTATAGTTGCCAAGGCCTGTTCATGTCCATCCACTGTTTGCAGCAATCCAACGAGGCGGCCAGGCAGGCCTGAACATTCTTGTCGTACAAGTGAGGAAACTGAGGCTCAGGGAGGTTGGGACACTTGGCCAGGGTGTCACAGCCAGAGAAGGGGCCAGTCTGCAAAAACTTCCTCCACTCTTGTTCCTTGCCCGGAGGAGAGTTTTTGAAAACAAACTGCATTATGCCATTAAGGGTAATCAGTGTTCTCCTGAGAAACAGAACCAATACTGTATCTATACCTGTATCAATGTATCTATATCTATATCTACATCTATATCTATGTAGACATAGATAAACATAGGTAAGAGGGGATTTTTTAGGGGAACTGGCTCACATGATTATGGAGGCTGAGAAGTCCCACAGTATGCTGGGTGCAGGCTGGAAAACCAAAAGCCAGTGGTGTAATTCAGTCCAGGTCTGAAGCCCTGAGAACCAGAGAAGCCAGTGGTCTCAGTCTCAGTCCATGGCCAAATGTCTGAGACCCGGGTGAGGTGGAAGTGGTGCCCATGTAAGACAGGGTCTGAGTCTGAAGGACTGAAAACCAGGAGCTCTGATGTCTCAGGGCAGGTGAAGATGGATGTGCCAGCTCAAGAAGAGAGAGAATTCTCCCTTCCTCTGCCTTTTTTTTTTCCTATTCCAGCCCTCAATGGATGGGATAATGCTTGCCCACGATAGTGAGGGCAGATCTTCTTCGCTCAGTCTACTGATTCAAATGCCAATCTCTTTCGGAAATACCCTTACAGACACACCCAGAAATAATGTCTTACCAGCTATCTGGGCATCCCTCAACACAGTAAAACTGACATATAAACTTAACCATCGATCATGCACTGCTTAAGATCCTTCCATGCCTCACCTTTATTCCCTTATTCTTAGGATAATGCCCAAACTTAACGTAGCTACTAGGCCTTTTGAGATCTGACCCCTGCTCACTTCTCTAGACGTACCTCCGGCTATTTCTGGCACCCCCACCCCACTGCCCACCCCAGTAATATGCTTAGGTTATACTGAACCCCACGATATCGCTGTCTGTCATCACCCTGCTGTGACTTAGGAGGCTCTTTCACATCTCCACTCCCGCACATGCTCGGCTAACACTCATCACTTACATTTCTGTTCAGGTGTAACCCCCTCCAGGAAGCCCTCCCTGATCTCTCATTCGTGCATTTGATGCCTCCACTATGACCCTCTGTCATATCCTCTTCTTTCCCTCTGCTGGGCTGTCAGCTCCGTGAGGAAGAGGACTGTGTCTCACCATGGGCAGCACCCTGTGGACTGCCTCCCCTGGGCTCTCCTGCTGGGTGTTTTGGGGCTGACTTCTCTCCAGCAGTAGGAAGCACCCAAAGGAAAAGGAAGGATGGGGAGGAGACGGGAGGGAGTCAAGTTCGGATGGCCCCCTTCCCTGCCTCTCCTGCTCTGACACCGTGTTCTGACAGTAGCTGTGCCCCTCTACAACCACAGCTCTGGCAGGGTGCCTCCTCCTCCACCATCTCATTCTCAGTGGTCTCTGGTGACATTATGCTTCCCTGATCCCTCAGCCCTACAAGCAGAATTGGCTGCTAACTCCTGCTAGTTTCAGAGTGCTTTGCCATCACGTGCTTGTCTCCTGCACCCTCATGAGCAGCACTGTCATCTGGACCGTCTGTGGTAGATTCTATCTCCTGCCAGGTTTCTGACTGAAAAGATGTTCTACTTGGTACAGGTAAGATTATGATTTTCAAATTCTCTGGGATGGTTTCTGTCAACTTTGTATTTTTGAAGGTAATTCTCACGACAGCTCCAGACTGCTGCCTTATTATACAGACATAGACAGTCTCTACACTCTGCTTAATTCTTAGCATTTCTGCTAAGAGCATCAGCAGGTGTCTTTAGATCTCCAGAAATCATATTGTTCCAAGCAAATTTAGTATCTATACATCTATATAATTCAGCAGTGTGGGAAATCTCTCCCCACATTTAGGAACTACTCTGCAGTGTTCTCAAAATTCCTCCCAGTTCACTCTGACTCCCCTAATGGTTCTTTTGTGAAGGCCACATCCAAAGTCATGCAATGATGGTTGGAATGTAGGGACACTGGTGTGAAAGGAGTTCTAGATGCCATGTGTTTAGGCATCAGTGTTTTCCTTTAGAATCCTGTGATTTTATAACTGGAATTTTGTTAATAGAATAAAACCTGTATTCTCTAAGAAGAATATAGGAATGGACTGAATTATGATTTGTAGGTATCTGGGATCTACTAGTAGAAGGCAGAGCCATTCTCAGATCTGAAACACCCTGGCTTAGAAACCAAAATGAATCACTGTGGTCTCGGCCACCCTAAACAGAACCCAAGGTGCAGGGAAATTATGTGTGTGCAACTGGTACACAGTGGAAATGTGGAAAAATTAGGCTTAGACAAGAAAATATTTGAGAATAACATATCTCACAGAGAACTTGTTTCTAGAATAAAGAACTCTTAAAACTCAGCAGCAAAAACCCCCTGAAACAAACAAAAACATAAAATTTTTAAAAATGAGTAAAAGACTTGAAGGGACATTTATTTCACCAAAAAAAAAAGATATACAGATGGAAAATAAGCAATGAAATATTGTTCAACATCTTTAGCCATAGAGGGAATGCACATTGAAACCATGATGAAATACCACTACATACCTATGAGAATGGCTAAGATAAAAAATATGGACAACACCAAGTGCTAACCAGGTCGAGGAACAACTGGAACTCATACATTGCCCATGGGAATGTAAAATGGTACAGCCATTCTAGAAAACAGCTTGGGAGTTTCTTGAAAAGACAGGTAGGTTGAATCATGTCCCCTTAAAAATGCTCATGCCCTAATCCCAAGTTCATGTAAAGACATTACCTTCAAAGGCAAAAGGGACTTTTCAGATATGATTGAAAACATGGACTTTGAACTGGTGAAATTACCCTGGATTATCAGGGTGGGCCCTATCTAAGCACCTGAATCCTTAAAGACAGCTGACCTTCCTGGCTGTGTCAGAGAGAGACGTGGCAATGGAAGAAGGATCAGAGAGGAGGAAAGAAGGGTTAGAGATGTGATAGGAGAGGGACTGTGCTGGCCACTGCTGGCTTTGAAGGTAGAGGAAGGGGACCGTGAGCCAAGTTCTACCACCCCAAGGGACTGAACTCTGCCAGTAACCTGAATGGGTTCTCTCTGAGAGCCTCCAGAAAGGAACGGCCCTGTTGACTTTGTTTGGCTTCTGGTGTACAGAACTGTAAAACTATAAATTTGTACTGTTTAAGTCACTAAGTTTGTAGTAATTTGTGATGGCAGCAATAGAAAATCAATATGCCACATGATCAAGCCATCTTACTTCTGAGTACTTCACCTAGAGAAATGAACACTTATGTTCACACAAAAACCAGTACATGGATGTTTATGGCAGCTCTATTTGTAACCAACAAGAAATGGAAACAATTCCAATGACATTCAGGGGTGAAAGGCTAAAGAAACTGTGGTACGTCCACTCTGTAGAGTATAGCTCAGTAACAACAACTATTATGAATGTGCATAATGACCCGGATGACTCTCAAAGACATTATGCTGAGTGAAAGAAGCCAGTCTCAGAGGGTTACATACCATATGATTATCTATGTAAGATTCTTGAAAAGACAATGCTATGGTTATGAAGAACAGAGCAATGATTGCCAGGAGTTGGGGGGAGGGCAGGAGAATATGTCTATAAAAGGATAGCAGGAGGATAGCTCGGTGACAAAACTGTTCTGCATATTGATAATGATGGTGCTCAAATGTACCTTATGTGTTAAAAATTCATAGAACTGGACATCCTCCATCCCAAAAGTCAATTTTTTCTGCATGATAATTTTAAAAATAAGAAATAAACCAAAATGATAACCCAACAAACCAACACAACAAGACAAAGAAAGCTCATTGCTGATGCAGCTTTGTGAGAATTTCCCATCCTAGGGAATGTACCATAAACACGACTGGGGTACTCCTACAGTCACTTCTCTTTTTTTGTGCCCTGGAAGCCCCTCAATATCTTCCTAAGAGAGGAAGGAGTTCCAGCAGGGGTTCTGGAGACGTACCCAAGTCTTTTTCTCTCCTTGCAAAAGAGGAGTTTGCTTAGGCAAGCTCTACAGTTCTTCAGAGCAGGTAACTGGGACTCAACCCCTTGCCATAGGAGTGGGGTGACCACATGTCATGGCTTGCTCAGGACTAAGGGAATTCTCAGGATGCAGGATGCCCAGTTTTAAAACTGGGAAAGTCAGCCACTACAATGTGACAAGAAGTCACAAACCTCAGTTTTCTCATATATGAAATAGAAAGAATGCTTGCCCTATCTCACCAGGTTATCATGAGAAGCAAACTTTAAATTGTAAATTCCATATAAATGTGAGTTGGTTGCATTATTACAAACATGAAAAACATAAACCAAAAAAACCTAGTCTTAGGGACAGTCTTAAAATTTGGAAAAAGGGGAAGTGTTATCAAAGGTGATCATGCAGTCGGAGTGTGGTGTGTGTGTGTGTGTGTGTGTGTGCCTGACTGCAAGCATTGGTGAGGTTTAAGTTTCAATTTTGGGTCTATAAAAATATATGCACCCAAGAATGTAACTTTTGTTTTTGGCAACACACTTCCTGGGAAATTTTAGTTAACTGGATCCCAGGATGGGACAGGGTGGTGATTCTCATCCTTGCCTACACACTGAAATGATCTGGGGATCTTTAAAACACAGGTACCTGGGTCCTATTCCCAGAGATTCAGATTTACTGGGTCTGGGTTTGGCTAGGCTTAGGAATTGTTAAATCTCTCCACATGATTCTAATGTACAACCAAGGGCCTCTTAATATTATCAGGCCTGGTCATCACCCAAATGGGCCAGCACCCCAGAAATGGTGCCACTTAGAGGTCTGTTCTTACTACTAACTCAGACCAGTCAAATGGTACCTACAGGAGAGTGAGCTTGCTCTACAAAAGTCTTAGATGTGGCTCTAAGAGAGTTGACTTTTGATCTCAATAGAACTCACATCTGCAAAGAATAGCCAACAGTAATACCAGTCACTCAGAGTACTTAATACTATAATTATTACTTAAATTTCATTATGTAAAGGGGAGCAGTTCTGGATTGGGTGGTGTATTAGTTTGCTAGGACTGCCAGAGCAAAGTACCACAAACTGAGTGACTTAAACAACAGACATTCATTGTCTCACAGAAGTCCAAGATCGAGGTGTCATCAGGGCCATGCTCCCTCTCTGAAAGCCCCAGGGAAGGTTCTGTTCCAGGCCTCTCTCCTAGCCCCTGGTAGTTCCTTGGCTTGTGGCAACATGACTCAATTTTAGAACTTCAACATACACATTTTGAGGGGACATGATTCAACCCAGGAACCACAATTTCCATGTAGAAGGTACCATGTATCTTATTCGGATGAACTCTAAAACACCATGACAGAATGATCAAAAGGGACTGGCATCTGGCCTAGTCTCCAGTGAGGAGGTATTCCCTGGCCAGCAAGAGAAATCCACAAGGTTAATCCACAGATTATTTCTTGTTGATAGATAAATAATCTTGGTTGAATTTTATGAGATTTAAAAAACTCATCCTCAGGCAAAATAAGAATTTTTAAAGAGTTTCTCCTCAATAGGAATATCCAAGCAAAACCTTGATTAGCTATTCAGGAATGCTTTAAAAGGATTCTTTCATTTGAAAGACTAGAGGGACTTACAAGTTCATACTGACTCTAAAATTTTGTGCAAAGACATATTCATAGGCACACCGAACATTTTTGGGGTAGAATCCTGCACCAGGCACTGTGTCCAAAGGAAGAATACTTCAGACCCGGCTCTAGACACAAAAACCTAATGATGCGTCAACTCTGCAAGAATCCATTGCTATTTCTACTACACAAATGTTTTCACTGGAGAGAAAATAGGTCCAGGATCTTCGATGATGGCAAGATACAGATAGCAAACTCTGGCGCCCTGTAGGACTGCTCAACCAATGATACTGCTCCAGGATAATTAAACTGACATCCATAATTTTAACCCTCTACAGCATGCATGCATTTGGTTGTTCTTTCTATTATGCATTTACGTAATAGCAGTGAAGGCATCAATCTTTATCTGCCATCCAACCTGGCCCTCCCCTGAGAATGGAAAAGGAAATATCACATCTCTGATAACTTAAGCAATTTTAACAAGAAAAAGAAATCCTGGATAAGCATCAAATGCAGTGAATCTGACCACCCAGTGATAAAGATACTAAATGCAAATTTTTTTTTGTTTCTACAATCATTGATTTAATTATTGAGAATACAGGTCAGGCCTCATTCATGGTCACAGCCCAACCATTTTTCCAGCCCCCCGTAACATTAAGATTGTTACAGGTTTGTATATAGAGTTCTAAAGCAACATTCTAGAAAATGTAAGGGGAAATAAAAAATATAATGAAATCACGTATACTTTTTAAATATATATATAAAATTACTAATTTATTTTTTTATTATAAAAGATATGCCACTGTAGGGAATTTGAAAAATGCAGAAAAATATAATAAAATCACTAATGTCATCTAATATTTTCTTCAGGTCTTCTGAGTCTTCTTGGTGTTTATACATAAATACCATTGGTATAATATTGTATACAGACTTCTGTTTCCTTTTATTTCCACTTAATGTTATATTGTGATACTTTCCCTATGTAATTAAATATTATCAAACATTTTCCATCATGTTATATACCATATTTTATTTAGACATTTTTCTGGTTTCCATTATTTAGGCATTTATTTCTATTTTCAATAATGCTTTAGCAACCCTGCCTTTTTTTTTTTTTTTTTTTAGCAGCTGGCCGGTGCAGGGATGGAACCCTGAACCTTGGTGTTATCAGTACCAATGCTCTAACCAACTGAACTAACTGCCAGCCCTAGCAAACCTTTTAATACAAACTTTTTGGTTTAGAGTTATCATCATTTATGAGGATAAATTCATAAAAGTAGAATTACTGAGTCAAAGTTTGAGCATTTTTAAGGTTTTTGATAGATACACCAAGACTGCTTTACAGAAAGTTTGTAGTGATTAATGGATATCCTAAGAATACTTAATAATATCTATGTCATGTACACTCACTAACATAGAATATTATATTTTAAAAATATTTTTAATTTGATAATATCTTAAATAATTAATCAGTAATTCTAAGGAAGCCTCATATCATAGGTAGGAAGGTTTGTTTGCAATTTACAATTGGCAAGGAACAAGGCACTGCAACAGATTATTGAGGAAGGCTGTATTGTCCACAGCCCTAAAGATTCACTTCTCTTAGAAAAAAATACAGTTATCTGTTCTGGATAGGCTAGACATTCAACTGCCTGAAAGTAGGGGGAAAATCCCTTGATTTCTCCCAAATATTTTCAATATTTTTAGGAATAGCTTTTAAAATCATTTTTATTGAATTAAGTAATTTTTTAGAAAGGCCATTCTACTTGTTAAAGCATTTAATCTTTAACCAAATTTTAAGTATGCTATGGGATAAGCCAGGAACAAAGAGACTGGATCCACCATACCATATTTGATTGATTCTAAGACATACTTTTTCCACATTTAACCATCTTTGAGAGTGGGCTGCCTGATGGACACTGCTGGCAATCTCAGATCCCTCTGCCACTCTCATGCACATAGTTCCGTGGCTTTCACTCTCAACATTCAGCACCTGCATCTCTTTGTTGGGGGTCTGCCCTCAGGCTGCAGGAACACACTCTGCCTGCAGAGAGAGCTAGAAACACCTGGAAATTTACATGTCCCTCCCTGGACCCCATGCTTAACCAGTGACTGATGGTGCAGCGGTACAAATATAGCTTGCTGGCCTCTGACTTAGACAACTGCTGTAGGCCCGACGTTGTTTCCAGGGCTCACCTGTGGCACTGAGCTGGTTACCTCCACAGTGGGCTTTGTTCAGCTTCACACCTTTGTGTGGGAGTTTTCCTCCCCCTTTGGGTTGATCCTATTTCTCTACTTCTCTACTACTTTTTCCCCCTTTGGGACTTCCTAACTCACACAAATCCTCATCTCAGGGTAACCCAACCTATTACAGGATGTGTCTTATAATCGATGATATCTTCCAATTGCTGTTGGCCATGCAGCCATAATGATATAGTTGTCTCTGCCTGTGCATGTGTTACACTTTTTGTTGTGTAACAGAGATGAAAAAAGATTACTCAAAGCAACATGAATGCACTGAGAGCCCGAAGGGACTGCAGCTCAGCAACTCCTCTGTTAGAAGGAGAAACTGGATAGCAGCCCCGAGTCGGTTTTTGTTTTAATTTTTATTGAAAAGACAAAGAAATTACAGGAAAAGAACAAAATGGTTAATCAATAATAGTAAGGACATACAGAAATTGGCTATGTAACAATCTTCATCCAAGCATGCATGGTTTAAAATGGTTTAAACAATATACCAACAAAAGAGTCATAAATCTAAGCTAGGTAACATGCAAAAGAAACAATAAGACAATCATGAAAGTGCCTGACTTCTTGAGAAACTCACAGAAACAGCTTAAAACAAAATATGGAAAGACCTCCATGTACTAACTAATCTAGCAAAACGTCCTTGAAAATCTTAACTCACAAGTTTTCCCAACAGTTAAGCTTTGTTGTATTAAAGGTTATTGCCCACAGAACAATCCTTGTTCTGTTTCAGTTTTCTTGTTTACATCAAAGGCTTTAAACCTGTGTGAGTTTCTTTTTCATAAAATCTTCCAATAAACCCATTACATTAACAATCAATGTATATAATCCCTTACCTAAACACTGATTAAAATTAATTTGGTGGACTCTTACCCCCTAGCTGTAAACTCTTGTTTCCTGTCCAAGGACTTTTGTCCCATACATGTATTACCTAAAAACCCTATACTAAAAATCAACATATACTTGATTAAAATTTCTTTGGTGGGCTCTTGTCCTCCCAACTGTAGGCTCTCGCCTCCTATCCAAGGACTCTTGTCCCATGTATGTATTACCTAAAAACCCTATCTAACAATCAAATAGGAATCAAAATTTTTAACCCTCTACAGCATGCATGCATTTGGTTGTTCTTTCAGTGATATGACTGAACCATAAATGCCTTTTTCATTTTTAGTGATACACAAAATGATAAGTCTTAAAATTGATGGAGTCTTAAATTTTGTAAAATATTAATTAAGAATATGGTACTCATAGAGATAGAAGAAATATAATCAATGAATGATCTTAGCAATATTGGGAAAACTGAGGTAAATTCCCAGACTTCTTACCTTCTTCAGTTTGTAGTAGGGGATCCATTGTTGAGTGAAGAACTATCAGGGTTTGGTCATATTCTTGAAATTTTGTAGATTTTATTAGCTATTTCTCGTCTGGCCAACCTGTGCATGTGAGTGTGTGCTACACGTATGTATATATGTATCACACAAGATGTACATACATGCACACACACATATACGAGGGGTCTTCACAAAGTTCATGGGAAGATTCACATTATCTTTTAATTTTATTTTTATATGAACTTTCTGAAATGCTCTTGTGTATGTATGCATTCTATTTCCTTCAGATTTTCTTTATATCGAATACTTTTACCATTGAGGGAGGTAATCCACACATTTAATCTGGTGCCGGCTTTTTGTTTTTGTGCGGTGATCACCACACAAAAATTAGATTAAATGCACGGATTATTTCTCTGAATGATAACACTGCTTGGTATCAAGAAATAGAATCTGCCCATAAACATCTTTTCCTATTCCATTCCAGAGAAATTCCTGACCTGAACTGTCTATATTCCAAGCTTACTTTATTATCCACTCAATTTGTTTTGCCTTCCTGTTTCCCTTCCTACATTTGCTTATGAAAGATGAATTTCTGCTTCGTGAAACGAACAGTCAAGCAATTCCAGTGGGGTTAGTTATAGATGGGATAATTTCCACACTTTCAGAGTTCTTCCTGTTTTCCCTTCCTACATTTGCTTATGAAAGATGAATTTCTGCTTTGTGAAATGAACAGTCAAGCAATTCCAGTGGGGTTAGTTATAGATGGGATAATTTCCACACTTTCAGAGTACTGTGGCAATACACAGCTCTCTTGTGCCAAATCAATTCTTCAGTAACATGATTAATTAACCTATAAGAACAGAAGCTTGAATGCTGTTGCCTTGATATGCAGTAACCCTCTATTTCAGTTTTAGGCTTTATCTTTCCTTCCACATCAAAATAATTCTGTTGTATTTCGTCAAAACCTTGGGCAAATCAACAGTGTTTAAGTATGTGCTTTACAATCCTTTCACTGCAATCACACTGTGAGTTTGACAGCCAAACTTACGCAGCATACGCTTTCTTCTTCAGCAAAATCCATTATATTGTTCCAACATTAGTGGAACCAGTTAATATAGACATGCTTAGTTAAACTCCCACCTCACTTTTTTCTTTCATTTGATTTGTCTTTCTATGCCAGAAGCAGGAAACAGCAAAAGAGTTTTTGAAAACAATAAATCAGGTTTTTTATTCTGTAAACACTTACTGACATTTACTGTGCCATGTCTTGTGTGAAAGATGCAAAGTAATATCTGGACTCTGACTTAATAGGGCTCAGAGTCTAGTAGGAGAGATACTTGATCCACTTTCCTACTCACAGTAATTGCAAATATGGTGATAGACTTGATTAAAAGGTATGTAGTAATAGGGTCTGGAGTAGGATTTTAGAGCATGAATCCTCCCAGTTACCCTTCTCAACCTCCAGCATTTTAGATAAAACTACTCCAAAGCAACAAGAGACAAGAAACAACAGACTATCTGGGCTAATTTTCTATCTTCCCATTTCTCTCCTACCCCCACCTGATTTACGCACGTCGTTGCTCATGTTGAGCGCAACAGGCACAGAGAGAGAGACTAGTTGGCTTTAACCAGAGTTCCAATTTTCATTACAACATGGAGAAAGGAAGCACAGAACAGAAAGTAGGACCAGAATTCAAGCCTCCAAGACTCAGTAACCCAGCACACTAAAAATAGTAACCCAGTAAGTGCTGGCACTAACAACTCTTGTGGGTGGAAGGTATGTAAAACTACAGGTGTGTAAAAATGCAGGTGGTATCCATCAAGTGCCAGTCCTGGGCATGGGAAGGCAGCATGTGTCAAGAAGATCTTCACGGAAGAGGTGAAAGGAGAGCGGAGTCTTGATGGGTGAGAAGGAATCTGATGAGGAAATGAGGCGGCAGAGAAAGCCAAGAGTCAGACAGCACATGGTGTTTGGGGACTACTGAAGAGTAGCAAGGGGGCAGTAGAATCAAATTTGTGTTTCAGAAAGATAATTATGACAGAAATGTGGGTAGATTGATGGGGACAGATGTGACAGAGGGGGGAGAAAGGTATATTGCCTATGTTGTAATCATCCAGGGAAGAGACAAAAAAGACCTGAAAAACAAATAGGCAATGTTCGCATGGAACAGGGAACAGATGAGGGTACTTCAAGATTCCTGGAAAAATAAAATGTAAAGATAATGGGAATCTCTCCATGAACTTTTTAAAGTACCCTCATATTTAAGAAATCTTCTAGAAATAGTACATGTTTTTTTTTTTTTTTAAACCCCAAACTCACGAATCAGGTAAATCAGTGCCAGATGATGAAACAGAGAAGCCAAAAGTGTTACTGTAATGGAGCTCTCTCTACGAGGAAGGCAACATCGGAAGTAGGTGATAAATGCTTCTGACCGCTACTAATCTCAGTCACCTTGCAGATCCCTTCTTTCTTTGGGGTCAATGCTAACCTCTGTGGGCTTATCTAGTGCCAAGGCACTCTGGGATTGGATGGTCTAATGTCACTGTCCAAACTGGTTCCCATTGAGAAGCCATGGGGATTGAATGGAAAAGATTTCCCTCAGGCCCAGCAGATTTTGCTGCTATTCCTGTGATCCTTTTGGGTTCATGGAAATAAATCTGATCCTCCAACGTGGATCACATTGAGCTGGAGGTAGCTTACTGAAGTTGTCCAAGGCCCCTTCTGCTAGACACACCATGCAATGATTTCCATTGCAGGGGACAATGAAGGATGGCTTTCCTCTGCTCTCAAAACAAATGCCACTGGAGTTTTGCTCCTCCCAGGAACTTGGCCCAGGACGTGGGGCCCAGGCCCCTTTCTCTGAGCCCCACCATTTTTGTTCTTTCTTTTCTCCCCACCATGCAGGTGAATTATTTCCTGGACAAGGAGTAGGAAAGCCTTGATTTTTCTTATTGTATATGCTCTCAAATCTTTGATCTAAACCATAAATCCTTTCCATTCCTAAGGATTTTTGAAACTCAAAATAAGATGCTTTCCTCTGCTTTCTGATATCACACCCTTTCTTGAGGCAGTGAACATTACATGGCCTATTAGTTCAAATGTGGGATAGAGAAAGGGGAGAAAGAAAATAAACAGAAAAAGTTTTGGTTGATTTCAGTTGTATGTCCTTTGCATAGAATACAGACGACATGAGGACTAGAATCACATCTGTCTTGCACTGTATCCCTAGTACTTAGCAAAGTGTCTGGTATTAGTAGTACGTGGTAAGTGTTTAAGTGAATAAATACCAAGAGGATGAGAGCTAAACTGGGAACTAAGCCTTAGTAATGAACACCACATGACACATTTCACTTGGCAAATATGTACTGAACACCAACATGAGGACTAGAATCACATCTGTCTTGCACTGTATCCCTAGTACTTAGCAAAGTGTCTGGCATTAGTAGTACGTGGTAAGTGTTTAAGTGAATAAATACCAAGAGGATGAGAGCTAAACTGGGGACTAAGCCTTAGTAATGAACACCACATGACACATTTCACTTGGCAAATATGTACTGAACACCTATATGGGACTCTGTGCTAGATCCTGAGGACACAATGATAAGCAAGACAGACAGAATCCCCGACCTATGGAGCTCACTTCCATTATTACTCCAATTGCCGAGGAAGAAAACAAACAAAATAAAATCATGAAATTGATAAACAAAGTAAAAGGAATAAATAGGGTGAAATGATAGTAATTTGGTAACAGGGGAATGAAAATGGGGGGAAAGAGCTATTGATCTGATTGCCCTTTCCTTCAGACCAACCCCACTCCAAGAGTAAAACTGAACTTTTGAAAAAAGGAAAAGTGGACAAAAGTATTATTAATTAAAAAGTAAAAAATCATATGAAGGAAACAACATAAAACCACATTCAATATTTACAAAATTATCATGCAGGCACAATAAATATTACATGTGGATAGTTGTGGTTAAAACACCTTGGGTATTTCATTTCTAAAGTTAAGTGCCATAGGCATATTCTGTTCAAAGTTCTTTTCCTCTTCTCAAAAGTTACATGCAATATAGTGTGTAAGTTGTTTTAATGTTAGTTCGGTTCTTTCTGTATCTATATTGTAAAAATGTCAAGTGCCTTCAAACAGTTGCATTTCACTTAATAGAGAAAATAAAAATGTCCCATTTCTCCATAGAAAATGGATAACATTTACCAATTGTGCAAACACTTTATGAACATATTGTTTGACTATATTTTGACAGCTGCTTTGCATTTATTATTGGAGAGGCTCATCATACGGCATGTTCCTTTTCCTTTTCTAGTCAAGGGGTGTTAACATTATTTTGGAATCATTCAAATTTAAGAGAATGATAAAGGGTCTCTTTTCAGGGGTTGTTAATAAACTAACCCCTAATTTCTTATACCTTTAAAGAAAAACAAAAGATTTTCGAGAAAAAAGAAGAGAAAGAAAAAAGGTTTTAGACTATGAATTCCTTGTTTTGGGAATCAGTACTATTCAGCATGGTGACAAAAATTTTACATTTTGCCTGGCATTTAGGTGAAAATGCCACCAGGAAATGTTTGCTGAGTTGAATTGGTTTGGGAAGAGGCAGGGGATTATTATCTACATTATATAGATGGGGAAACCGAGGCCCAAAGAACTTGCAGGTGCATTTGTATTATGCTTTGTACTTTACCAAGGGCTCTCACCCAGGTGAGGTCATTTAAAAGTTGGTCCTCACTACCATTATATGGAAAGTAAGAAAAAGAGAGAAATGATGTGTTTGACGTATAATGAAGTAGTCACTGCTAGACTCCCCTAAATACAGCCAGTCATTCTCTACTGCTAAAGAGACAAAAAAAAAGAAAAAAAAAAAAAGAAGATAATGAATTACAATGCACACACTGCTCATCATAACGTACAGCACAAAATGCTCAATAAATATCATCACAACATTCATAGGCCTTTTCCATTAGGTATTCGACAGAAACAGGGAGGGAAGTGACACAAAAGAGCAGTCAAAAGATGAGGTGTCAGTGGACTGTGCACGTGAGGTCCTTGCTCTTAAGTGACTGGGGCATCACTTGTGTTTACCTCACTAGGAACAAACTAGAAAACACTCCCAGTAGGGGAGGGAAATTTCATGCCATTAATTTGACAACAGTAAAAAGTCTGTACTTTCACAATTATAGATACTATGTAAAAGTAACTCCAGGTGTTTGAGAATCCACTCACCTCTGGGGGACACAAGGAAACAACTCCCTCCAGGGCTTTTCTCGAAACTTGTCTCCCTGAAGCTTCCTAATGTTCAAATAGCTGTCAGGTGAAGCACAGTCTTCTCCAGACATTCTGGAACTTCTCAGAGCCAATGACTGCCTATCAGTCTGGTTTTGACTTTATATCATTACTCAAGACATAAATCATGAATCCTATGTATATTCAGGAATGTATGGGTGAGCACAATATAAACCTATATTCACCATATATACGGGTATTATATACCATATGAAATTCAGTAGACTAGGAGTCGTAGGATCTAGGTCTGATCTCGCCCAGACACTAACTCACCGTATGAACTCTTAGGGTCTCAGTGCACTCATCTATAAAGTGGTTGTGAGACCGTTCCTACACTGTGTTCTAAGGAGCTCTAGGTTTGCACAGCAGGGCTGGGGCTGCTTATCTTGCTTTGAGTTGCCTTCATCTTGCTCCAAGCAGAGCAGTGCTATTTTAAACACATCTGTTATATATATTGGAATTCTACACAAGCTTTATTTGAAAAATAATTTTTTTTCACCAAAAGATATTTGAAAACCATTGAACCAGGTGATCCTTAAGATACCTGCTATAATTTCAAGGTTCTGAGTTCCTTTTTCCTTCCTATTTTTTGAGGGAGGGTGTGGAGAGGCAGAGTGAGAGAGAAGAGGAAGAGGAAGAGGACAGGAGGACAGGGGGACAGGAGGACAAGAAGGAGGAGAAGGAGTGGTGGGGGGGAGGGGAAAGAGAAGACGCCAGAGTGACAAACACTAACTTCTCTACATCATCATGCGTCATGTGAGAACAGGTTATTCTCCTTAATTAATAATTTGTAATCACATTCTTCATAAGAATGATATCATAACATTGGGTAAGAACACCCTTTTTATTATTCGGTTGGCATCTCACACCAAGTGACATCCTCCCCATTCCATTCCCCATTTGCCAGCCCCCGGTGTAAATCGTTACACTGAGAGAAAGTCTTTAGCACTCCAAGTCAATGGCTCATTCCCTGAAGAAAGTGTCTAGTAGCATCCTTTCAAAATGAAAAAGTATGATCTAAAGTATGATCAGTGTAGGGGGTGGTATCAGCAACAGCAAGGCCAACCTGGACTTCATAGGAGAGGAGATTCTGGATTCATTAACTCCCCTCTAACTCTGCCTCTGTCAAGGGCAACCTGAGCAGGGCAAACCACTGATGGGAGCCAGTCCCTTTACTCTCGAAAAATAGGAGCTGCTGAAAGAAGCTTGTTCAGAAAACATCACAAACAGTGGCCCTACCTGGTGAAGAGTGTGGGGGTGAAGATGGGGGAAGGGTTTATAGGAGCAGAATATGGGGTTATGGAGGGGCCGTGGTTGACTGAAGAGGTGCCTCCTGAATCTCTGTGGAATGCACAGCTGCAGAGCCAGCTGCATCAACAGAACCATGGTGCCCTGCATGATGGGTTGTGGCCTCCCCCTGCAGGGACAGCAGGGTGCAGGGAAAGGGGACTGGACACAGAATCAGGAGACTTAGGTGTGGGTCTCAGCCCTGGAACAGGGTGTTTCATCTCCCTGAGACACTATTTTCCTAACTGAAAAACAAGAATAAAAATACCCACTAGATCAGCCTCACAGGCATGTTGTATGATTTAAATAAAACAAGTTCTGAAAAGCATTTTGTAAATTAGAAAGCCCCATAAAGATGTAAGCTGTATTCAGTTGCCTATGAGGAAGTCTAAATGAGATCCTTAACTCCCAAAAGCTTGCTAAGATTACTTTCCTAAGATACAAATATAAAAGGTTAGTGATTTATCAAATAAATGAAGTGTGTCACTAGGTTCACATATTTTTCAGTATCAGTCTTAATCATAAAAACCATCATATCTGATACTCTACAAAGAACTACATATAAAATTACAAAGATATAATTATATATGAAAGAAGTACACATATTATAAAATCTAATTATATGTGATTTCAAAAAATATGACTAGATTACTTTTAAAGAACTACTGTAGGGGCAATTGATCTTTTAAATGCATACAGTAATATCAAAAAGTTTTATAAACGTAGCCTGAATCTAGAGTCCGTATTTTATGCTTCATGTTGTACGTGCTTTATTCCTAGTTTGGACCACTGTGTCTCAGAGTTGTGTGTTGTGTGTTTCTGCTCATGTCATCTATGTAGACTGAGATGCCAGAAGATCACGGAGCTCCGCTTCCTACAGAAAACCATCAACTTTTCTGGTCGGGAGGTTCTCTAGAGCAATCGTCATCGTGTTCCTCTGAGCAAGACAGGTTCAGGACACTCATCACAGGATGGATCCAGGATGTAGTCTGTGTTACGTGACTTGGGAAGAACAAGGAATGCAGTTAGAATTTGAAAGATTGTCTTTCTATCCATCCCTGCAAGTACTGATCCTGGTAACACTGCTTCCATACTGCTTACTGCAGTCCCTTGTGATAGGCAGCAGGACTGGATCCAATAGTTTTACTAAGTTTTAGACACGTTTTAAGGTTCAGTGAAAACCATTTCTTTCTTCTTTGGTAAAAAGGAGTGTAGGTGAATGTATCATCTTTGACTCCTCTCTTTTCCTTACCTAATATTCAGTCAGTCAGCAAGTCCTATGATTGTCTAGCTATAACATCTCTGGAATCTGTTCCCTCTCCTTTTCCAGCAGAATAGCCTGGATCACTAAAATAGCTTCTCTCCCTGCCTCTGTTCTAGTTCTTTTCTAATTCATTCTCCACTCCAGCCAAGAGACCTTCCTAAATGACAAACCATACATTGTCACTTGTCAAGTTCATTCTAACCGATGTTAAAAGTTCATTCTAACCGATCAATGCCTTCTGGATCAAATAAATACTCTATTGTATGAAATACCTCAGTTTTTCACCTGCCTCAACAATACCTTCTTCTCTGCCACAATCCTCTCCCCTGACGAGTTAATTTGTACTAATTCTAAAGCACCAAATCTCCCTTAAGATTCCTCTAAACTGTGCCCATAGTCTTATCTCTTATTATACTATATTATAAATACCTGTCTTTTTTTAAGGCCTTCTTACTACATGTGAAGTTCCTTGAGGGCAGGAACTATGTTTCTTATCTCTGAATTTATGGTTCCTGATGTGTCCTCAGAATAAATGACTAGCATCCTGAAAGGTGCCTCAGGGAAAGAACGTAAGCAGAGATGAGGAAAGAAACTTGCTTGGTGAAACAACATCACACAACCATGCTCCTAACTGGCAGATGGTTTTTCTCAGACCTAATATCTTATTCCCAGCCTTCAGGGAATGAATCTCTTAAATCCATCACCATCTGCCCAGTTCCTGAGTATTGGACAGAGAGCTTCTGGAATTAGGATGAAGATTTTTTTTTTTTTTCTCTTCTTGGATACTCTTCCTAGGCCCTAGTTTACATCGCTGCCTTCAACAATCCTAAATCAGTTTTCTCAGCTTCTGTCCTACCCAAACCCAACCTCAGAAGCAGCACCATGTCTTAGATCAAGTGCGCAATAAAGATCAAATAAGATTGCAGCTCTCAAATATCTCCTACATTATGAAGTAACATTTTCCAAAGCATATTCCAAGAGTTTTTAATAAACGTTATGTGAGGAATAGAATTACATGGTCAAATAGATTTGAGGTTCACTAGGTTAAACACAGTTAAATAGGTTTCTTTAAAATTTCAGAGCCTTTAATACGCTAATATGCTCTATGAGTCTACAAGAGTATGCAATATTACTCAAACTAACATGCCCCTGTTATTATACACGAAGCTAGAGTTCCATAGAACACAATTGGGGAACTATCACAAAAATGCACTCACTTTTTGTCTATTGATGACAATAACTAAAAATGTTGTACTTAGTACAAATGTTTAGTTTTACGTCGTTACTGGTTTGGTTTGTATTCAATACTATACAGTTTGTTCATACAAGAATGAATTTCTACAAATTGTTCAGCTTCCCTGTTTAAATATTAAAAATGTATCTTACAGTTCCCTGATGGGGTANGGATGAAGATTTTTTTTTTTTTTCTCTTCTTGGATACTCTTCCTAGGCCCTAGTTTACATCACTGCCTTCAACAATCCTAAATCAGTTTTCTCAGCTTCTGTCCTACCCAAACTCAACCTCAGAAGCAGCACCATGTCTTAGATCAAGTGCACAATGAAGATCAAATAAGATTGCAGCTCTCAAATATCTCCTACATTATGAAGTAACATTTTCCAAAGCATATTCCAAGAGTTTTTAATAAATGTTATGGGAGGAATAGAATTACATGGTCAAATAGATTTGAGGTTCACTAGGTTAAACACAGTTAAATAGGTTTCTTTAAAATTTCAGAGCCTTTAATATGCTAATATGCTCTATGAGTCTACAAGAGTATGCAATATTACTCAAACTAACATGCCCCTGTTATTATACACGAAGCTAGAGTTCCATAGAACACAATTGGGGAACTATCACAAAAATGCACTCACTTTTTGTCTATTGATGACAATAAATGAAAATGTTGTACTTAGTACAAATGTTTAGTTTTACGTCATTACTGGTTTGGTTTGTATTCAATACTATACAGTTTGTTCATACAAGAATGAATTTCTAAAAATTGTTCAGCTTCCCTGTTTAAATATTAAAAATGTATCTTACAGTTCCCTGATGGGGTAAAAGAGTTCAAGCTGTTTAAAAATCAAGGTGAAGGTGACAAGGCCCAGACACCTTCATAGTTTCAAAACTTCAGAGTGTAGTTGAGTGGTACAAAGAATCATTATTCTCTTGATAATAATCCACATTACTATTATCTCTTTAAAATGGTTTAATGGAATTTCTAATTATGGAGATGAAATTTACTAAAGTATCTGACTCGGCACAGGTTAACTTCATTTGAAGGCCTTCATAAAACTGGAAAGCTGCCTAGATTCAAAGTAGTTTTAAAGAAATACTAATGAGTGTAACATAAGAGGGATAAAATGCCACTGCAAGGTTAAATGAGGACACATCATGCTGTACAAAGTACATGCGTAAAACTGAAGGGAAAAATTGCTTGAAGAGACTGCTTTGCTTATTTTAAAATCTTTGTATACATACTTTATCAGCACATTTACAATATGTTGGTCCAAAGAAGACACTGTTATTTAAATTATTTTAAATTGTCCCTCTCATATAATGTTTCCTAATCGGGTACGAGGGAAGGGGGAAAAAAAGCCCCAAAACCAAAAAAAACCAGGAACAATTCCCTGAGGGATAAATTCAGGTGCATGACTTGCTATTTGACTTTTTACAAATAATATTCTCATGCTTGAAATATTGTAACTGTCCATATATGAACATTCCATTAAGTTGGTAATTAAAAATAATCAAAAGCAAAATGTCTAAGAAAAAAATGTAGTTATACACTTTGAACAATGAATATTAGAAAGTTCCACCAGAAAGTCAATCTTCATTAAGCACTTTTTAATCAACAAAAGAACACCCAATCTTACTTCAAATACAAAGGTAACAGCATAAAATTTGATTAACATGAATTTGATTAATCTTACATTCACAATATACTTTTTTGTAAAGTTTATAAACAGACATACCCCTAAGCATCAAACATGCAATTATAATAGCTGCTTGCTAGAAAAAATAAAACAGAAGTAACAGAGAGATGAGTTCTGTGCTTCAAGTACACATTTCACACCTGGGTCTTCATTCACAACATCCGGAACCAATTGGACAGTGCTACTGAAATTTAGGTACTGCATATAAAGTGCTTTGAAAAGAGCAGATACTCAGTAAATGATCATGGCTACTTTTATTGATAATTAGGGCTTTCCGATTATTGTGAGAAAAACTTGGAATTCTTCCTGTGATGTTGGAATGGGGCCATTTGTGTGTACACCCTTCAATTTTATGTCCTAGTGAGCACCGTTGCTAAAGAGCTTTGACATAATCGGTATGATGAGATAATCCGAGATTTACTGGCTTGGAGAACATTCTAGTATTAGAAATATTTCCTCTGTGATTTGTGTGCTTGGAAATTCAGCTGAGAAGAGAGAGAATAAATCAGCCCTGTTGACTCTGTTTAATTAATAAAGACCCCATGGTTCATAAAGGGAGATGTTGCTACTTAGCATAAAAAATTTAGAGGTCTGGAAAATAAATGAAGCTGACTATGAAACATGAAAATCTTCCAATTGAACATACAGTACCTCTGGCAAATGTTTCTGCAGAGACAGTGCATCTGACCTGATTTGGAGAGCGATATCCGGCAGTTCAGATATATTTGAAAATCAAAAAAGCATAATACTATTTGCCTCTGAATGGCTGCCAAATCTGTTGTTGGAAAACAATATTTGATCTGGGAAGATGACAGTATTGTGTGTTTTTATAAATAATATTAGTAAATGGAAAGACATATTTTAGAGCTTATAAAAAAAAAACTAAGAGAACATGCTTTATTTTATTGGCAAAGAAATGTAAGTGAATTATTTAAATCCCATTATAATTACCCTCCTTATGTTTCTAACCTCCTAGCTAGAGAAGCAAAATGCTTTCTTTCAAAAAAGAAAGCAAAATGCTTTCTTTCAAAATAAAAATTTAGGACAGCCTGTTAAGCAAAAAGTGGTTTAAAGACAAAAAGTGCACCAGTTTGGTAGAAATTCATTCTTATAATTCTCTGTAATGATGAAAGAGGTTCGTTTGTTAATCTTCCATTGTAGATGGCCCTATTTATATATCATTGTGAATTTAGCAAGATTTGCATGTATTATTTTATCACATTTAAGATAAAGCTGCAGAATAATAAGCCAAAAGTAATTAACTTCCAATGTCATTTTTTAGGGAGGATAATACTATGTATCTAATATTCATATGAAGCAGCAAACAAACACAAATACATAAATATATGTTAGTACAATTTGTTTCAGGCACCAGTAACTTAGAATCACTGGAAAATTTTACAATTGGCCATAAACTGCAAGTGGTAATGACAATAAAAGATTTATACTTAAAAAATAATCCCAATTGAAAACAAATTAGAAGAATGAAAGGTGAACATGTCAATAAAATTATAAAAAAGTCACCAAACATGATAATGCAGCATGTAATCTTTTTTTTTTTTTTTTGTCCTTTTTGAGACCCGCCGCACCGCGCTCAGCCAGTGAGTGCTGAGAGCACACCGGTCATCCCTATATAGGATCCAAACCCGCGGCGGGAACGCTGCTGCGCTCCCAGCGCCGCACTCTCCCGAGTGCGCCACGGGCTTATGTAATCTTGCCATAGACACTAGCTATGAGAATAACTACAGATTAGTAATATGAAGTATCCATTCAAAAAATATGTTTACAGGCCTACTGCTCCCAGTGATATGTAAGAAGTTTCCTCTTACATAATTTTGGAAGTATGCCCCTAAAATCAAAATGAATATTTCTCATTAACGAACTTTGTAAACATCACAGAAAACTTTGAGCATTTTGTAATTAGGCATTTGGAAGTCCAGTGAGACTCTGATCAAATATTAACAGGATTTCATCCAAATCTTTATGGTCTTAAGGACAAATTTTATTTATTTTTTGTATATTTATGGTACTTTCTATTAAAAAAATCATATATCTTTTGAAATCTTTAATTAAAAAATTTTAGGTCTCAGATACCAAATTATGTTACACTAATCCAAAGCTGTAGAAATATATTACATATGCATAATATTGGAAAAAATTGCTGTCATAAGACTTGTAAAAGATGAACACTAAAAAGAAAATTTCTGAGAAAAAATATGGAAAACATCATATTTTTTCAAATGATATACACAGGCCTAGACTGCTTTTGATTATTGTTTGGAGCTAAAACATCCTAGGTCCAAATCTGATATAATTAAGTTTTCAAAGAAAGAAACAGATCTATAGTCACAGATTACAGCCCTGGGTAACTCTTAAATATTAATGCTGTTTTGATCATGATAGGACAAAAAAAAATACAGAAAAAAGCAAAGAACATATCCTACTGACACTGATACCTCTACACTAGATTATTAGATACTAATAAACAATTATATGGAACTGTATAGTTAGTATACTTGTACTTTCTCATATATCCTTTGGCAGTGTCCACCAGAAATTTATGTTCTCTATTCCATACTGTAGAATTGGAACCAGGGGGCAGCTGCCCAGGCAGATAATACATTTCCAGGTTCTCCTTACATCTTTATGAGAGCACTTGATTAATTCTTGCCAATGGAAGGTGACAGAATTGATGTTTATCTCTTGCAGGTGAGGGGCTATTAAGAAGCTGGAGTACCTATCTACTCTCACTCCTCATCTGCTAAATGAATGTAGAGGCCTTGGAGGCTTAGGGGATGGCAGAGTCATAACATGGAAGGAGCCTGGGTCTTAAAATCACACCAGAAGAAAAGCCATACCCATCAACCAGGAATCCCTGCACTGACTTTGACATGTAAGCATTAAGCCACTGAAAGCAGATGATGAGTTATTGCACTTAGTGTTACTCTAACTCACTGTCAAGCAAGAAGAAATGTTTCAAGAGGAAGCCA